>NC_056749.1:345433493-345615993 GCF_019279795.1 Protopterus annectens
AAGGAGAAATCTAAAGTAATCAGTAAAAAAAAGGCATAGTTCCAAAGATATTTGAAAAGAAATACAAGCAAAGGCACTCAGATATGGAGAATTTTACAAAAATAAATAAATAACTAAGAAGACAAAGGGGAATGTAGAGCAGCAGATTAGTAAGGTAGAAGTTAAACAAGTAGAAGCTGAAGTTATAGTATACCTGCCAAGTGAAGGCGTTAGACTAGAAAGTCTAACACAGGTTAAGTCACAGCATGACCTCTAAGGAAGAAGTAAGGGCATGGGAAAGAAAACGAGATTTGATATGGTGCATTATTTATTCAAAGAAGAAAGCAAAAGGAATCAGCATGAAAAGCAGCAGCAAATATGTTTGAAGAGAAATACAGACAAAGGCGTTCAGATGTGGAAAAGTCCACAATACAAAAATAAGAAATTGGGGGGTTAGTAATGGAAATAGAAACTGAGTAACTGCAAAATTAGGATTTACTGTGAAAAATCCAGCTCAGGTAATGTCACAGCATGATAGAACAATGAGTCCCCAAATTAGGAGAAGCAGGTGGAAAGGGAAGCATCTGATCACTTGCCACATGATGATGCTCTGGAACCTTCTGTAGGAAACCAGTACAAAAGCTCAGTTGGAGTGGCACAGCATGGGAAGGAGCAGGGAACAGTGGGAACTTTGATGCACGCAATGTCACAGGAAGATGTTCTTGGAACTTTCTGTAGAATGCCCGCAGGAAACAGAGAGCAGAGAACATGCCCTCAGTTTAGAAGAGAATTATCTAAGGAAAGAGTTGCTTGAATTAATAAAGATGGACAGACATATTAAGATTGATGAAAGAAATGGATTACAGAAAGTAAATTAAGACCCAAAATGTTAGAATTCTGATAAAACAGATGAATATCTTAATCAAGACTATTAACAGAAATTCATGTGATATAACAGAAGTTAATACAATATATTATTGCGCAGTTGAACTAATAACAAATAAAGTCTTACCACAAAAATACAGAGTAATAAGGGAAAAGGTAGGGAAGAAATTAAGTGCCATCATGGAAGTATCAAATAGAGAAAACTATAAAATAATTAAGGAAGTGTCACTGTTGGAAGAATACAAAAGGAGGAACAGATCAACAAAAATACTTACATGTGAACAGACCAGGACCTATCCTATGCTATTGCAAATAATAAACAAAAGATATCAGCACAGGCAGAAAAACATATAAGATATGCAGATAAATACAAGGAAAAGTAAAAAATAAGCAGTTCACTGATGACCCAAACAAAGTTTAATAGAGAAGGGAATAGAAACACCACCAAAAAAGAAGAAATAGACACGTTTTGGAGAAATATTTATAAACACCATTTAGAACATAACAAAGATGCTAAATGGTTAGAAAAAGTAAAAGAAACAACAAGTAGTTTAAATGCACAGGATAAGAAATGGGATGAAGTAGCAGAAAAGCTCCTAAATTGAAAATCCCAGACCCAGATACAGTACATAACTTCTGGCTGGAAGTATTAACATATTTACACAAATATTTCTTTTTAAACACCTTTATTTACTTATCACTTGTTACATAGTCACATTTACATTTATGTAATCAAACTATATTAACAAGTTAAAATTAACAAACATTATGCTTCATATATATTGCTATGTATCATATAACCTAATCAACATTACATAAAATATTCAATTCCTGCCTCTTTCTTAAACAAGAAACATCTTTATTGGATTTTTAGACACCTTTATTAAATTATCACTTATGACATAGGCAAACATACATTGACAAAAGAATACAAACCATTTTAAATATTTTTCCATTTAAATGCAATATGCAGCACATACATATTTTTTAATATTATCATCAGCACAACACTATGCACATACTGTTCCCACAATTTTCATTTGCTTCTAAGAAATTTGGTCCTTCCCTTTTCTAAAGATCCCTCTTCCAGTTCTTTTATCTCTTTTATAATATTCAGTACCTCAAATACAGTTGGTGTAGACTCCGGTTTCCATTTTCTAGCAATTGCTTTTTTGTCAGCCAGCAGAATTAAACTAAATAAGACCTTACTATGTCTAGACAATTCAGATCCTGTATCCCAGCTGAAAAGAATCCTTCCTTACTTGCAGCCATTTGCTCGTCCAATAATTTTTTAAACACCTTTATTGAATTATTACTTGTGGCATAGGCAATTTACATTTATACAAATACTCAAACTGTATTAACAAATTAATATTAACAAAATTATACTATTGCTATACATCATATAACCTAAGCAACATTACATAAATTATTCAATTCCTGCTCCGTTTTTAAACAAGAAGCATCTTCATTAAACCATCACTAATGACATAAGCAATCATACATTTATATAAATGAAAACAAACCACATTGACACAATCCTAGTTGCAAGCATTTTACATCACAAACCATACTGACACACTCCCATTTGTAAACATTATATATCACTTATAATATACCCAATTATGTTCAGTCAGACATTACATAGCTCATTTAAGTCCTGCCTTCTTTTAAACCTCATTCCTCCCCTATTTGTACTGTTCCCACAATTCCCTTTTTGTCCTCTGTAGTTTGCTCCAACCCTTTTCTAAAGATCTCAATTTCAGTTGTTTTATCTCTTTTACTATGTTCACTACTTCTAATATAGTTGGTTTAGATTTTGATTTCCATTTTCTAGTAACTGCTTTTTTTGGCAGCCACCATAATTAGAGAAAGCAGCTACTTACATGTAGATCCAGCACAAACATCAACCTGGTTAACCACAGGAAAAATTATAATACTCCTTAAGAGTGAACCTGTAAGACAACCAAAAACTATACATCAATAACTTGCCTTCCAACAATGTAGAAACTATTTACTGGAATTGATGCAGAGTTTACAGTCATTTACAAGAAAACTCAACTATGGCAATAGAACAGAAGGGTAACAAAAGAAAGTCATATGGAACAAAGGATAATTTTTTTGCTAAATAAAGACATATTGGAGAATTTTAAAAAAGGGAAGAGTTTAAGTATGGCATGGATAGATTACAAAAAAAAAAGCATTTGATAGCATCCCACATTTATGGATAAAGGAGTACTTACAGATGTATAAGATACACCCTACACTAATTAATTACAGTACAGTGACCATGAAAAAGTGGCAAACTACTTTGCAAGTAAGCCTCAAGAAAGGGCAAATTATTATCCCAGGGATAAAAATTCAAATGGGAGATATTGTAGGATGATTCTTTGTTACCATTGTTGTTTTGTCTTGCCTTTAACCCATTAAGCTGTTTACTTAACATATCAGGTCTTGATTACAATTTGGCTTCCAGAAAACAAACTTGCCTAAAGATCTCTCATCTTCTTTTTGTGGATGACTTAAAACTACATAGCTATCAGATGAGGAATTTAAAGCACAACTGCATGTGGTTAAAATGTTCTCAGATGATACAAGAATGATATTTGGTCTTGATAAATGTACAAAAGCAATGTTTAAAGTATGAAAGTTTCAGTACCAAGAAAATATCAATCTACAACAGGAGTGTGATATAAAGGAACTTGAGAAGGAAGGAGTGAATAAAGATTTGGGAGTTGATGAAGGATCGGCAATAAAATATGAATAAGTGAGAATACAACACCGTAAAGAATGCATCATAAGACTAAAACTATCAAATAATACAACCTTGACATCTAGGAATACATTCCAAACTATGAGTCATTTGATCCTCCAGTTTTTAACTTATAGTTTTGGTGTGATTGACTGGCTCCAAAAGGTATTGGATCAGTTGGACAGAAAAACAAGAAAAATGTGTCATGTTTATCAAATGATATATAAAAATCATTATATAACAAAATTACATATTCCACACTCTGTAGTAGGTATGAGCCTCCTCAAATCTGATTACATGTATAGATCTGCATTTGTGGGACTGTATACATACCTGCTGATCTCATCAGATCCGGACATAATGAAAGTTTTATGACATGAGAAAAGGAAGTCTAAGATGATCTCTCTGCTCAATTTAGCAGAAGTATTCAGGTGGCAAGCAGGAATCAAAATCAAACTAGAAGTAGACAAAAATCAGACAGCAACTGAATGTGCCAAAAATAAAAGAAATAATATAAGCAGAAGGAAAGAAATGTGGAAAAGCTATAAATATAGTGGCTAGTATAGAGTTCTCCTGGAACAACCCCATGTTGATCAGGATTTGATGCAGGAATTGTTAAGGAGAGGTGAGTTGAAGCCAAAGGATGAAAGATTAATAATGGCAGCCCAGGATTAGTAGACTATGTACATGTTGCTTTACAAAGTCCACTGAGCATGTGAGAGAAACTTACAAATGTTGTTTTTGTAAAAATGAATTGGAATCAGTCACATACCTTGTTGCTAGGTGTGATATACTTATGGCAGAGGGCTATCTTGCTACATTACTGTGCCTTTCAGTGTGCAAGCCCTCTGCCATAAGACTGCCACCATTTGCAATTAAGTGAGTATATGGTGGAGCTCTAGCCAGTTTAGAAATGTTAAGGCTAAACAATAGTGGATCCTATAGGACTGGTTTGTGGAAAAAATGGCTATTTTGTTATAGCATTACTGGAGTTTTGTGGTAGTGGAGAAATTTAAGTTACACAGGACTGGAGAGGCATATAAGAGTGTCTCTTGTGACACCTAGCAGCTTGTTTTCAGAAACTATCTCAGTTCTAGTACTGTTATTATAGGTGACAGTGAAGGGATGCTTTTTATATATAACTCTTTTGTGGTGAATGAAATTACCATGTTTTATTGGGAGGGGTACTGGGATTTGAGAGCTCGTAAACCTGGTTTCGATTATGAGAAAGGACTAGCTATCTGCAGAAACATCAATACATATTACATTGATTTCTGCATTTTAAAACTCTGTTTAAATGAAATAAAAATGACCAAAACTACACTGACTGCAAAAGTAAAGCAGTCCTCTTTTGTGAACAGTGAACCAAAAGAAAACAAACTTTAAAAAAAGTACAGAAACATGTCAACAACTTGAAACCGACTTTTGTTTGAATATTGGCACTATTAGGGAAGGAGTTTTTAGTATAGTAATATGTAGGGTTGGGGTTAGGAGTGTTAGGGAAGGAGGTTTTTATTTATTTATTTATTTATTTATTTACCATTTGTTTATCTGGAAAGTCCGACTTGGAATGAAGCCAATTTTCAGTGGAGGCCCTGGGAGAAACACTCCAGATGCATCTCTTTGTAACATGTGAGGAAACCGGAGCACCTGGAGGAAGCCCACATGAACACAGGGAGGACATGCAGACTCTGCACAGAAGGAACCTCAGCCAAGAACTGAACCAGAGAACCTCTTGCTGTGAGGCAACAATGCAACTGCTGTGCTGTTTTTAGCATGGTAATATATAGGGTTGGGATTAGGAGTGTTAGGGAAGGAGTTTTTAGTACGGTAATATGTAGGGATGAGGGTAGGAGGAGGTACAGAGTTAGGGTTAGGGTTACATGAGAAAGGGTAGGCCACAATCCCCAAACCTATACATTACCTAATTAAAAACTCTTTCTCTAATAGGGCCACTAAACTGCACATGCATACAGATTTCATTTTCACCAACAAATATGTAGAATACAAAATCTCTCCTCTTACCCAGCCTTAACTCTAATCCTAACCTGTAAACACATATACATACACGCAAACTCACTCACCTCTAATGCTGAAACCTTTGGTATATTTGAAAGCTGCAGTCCTAACTGACAGTCCCACTTACCATTACTGCAAGTATAACTTCTGCAGAAAATCAGCACTCAACACTGCTCCTTTCATTAACCCCTGCCATTAACAAAGAGTGATTTTGATACATATATACATATAACAAAGAGTGATTTTGATATTTCGTGTAGGCTAAACTCAGTCAACAAAGTATGAATTCAATAACGTGTATTGGAACAGTGTGCATGTATGTGCATATATATATATATATATATATATATATATATATATATATATATATGTAACAAATTCCATAATCACCAATGTACTGCAATCTTGTGCAGAAAAAAAGCCAGTACATGCAATAAGCTGAGTTTCATTCAGCTGTACTGGCTTTATTTTCTGTTTAACAATTTGACATGTCAACCACTTGTCTGCAACCGATATGTATATATCTATCTATCTATATATATATATATATATATATATATATATATATATATGTATATATATATACACACATAAATATGGTATCATTTAATGCATGTCTCCTTTACACAGAGAAAAGCATAATTTCCCCTATTCAAGTCATATTAGTGGAAGTTCCTTTCAACAAAATACACTTCCTGATAGGGAAACTTTATCACAGTATTCTGACAATTACTATTGCAAAAAAAAAAAAAAAGAGAAAAACAAAGGGTTAAATTCAGGAAGTTATTTCTTCATATAGAGGTTCATCTGAAAGGAAAACCCAGAGACATGGAGTAAGATAAAGAACTTATGTATATATTTACATTTGTTTACCGGGATAGTCTGACTGGATCAGCAAAAGCAAACCCTTTTTCTGTGGAGGCCCAGGGAGAAAAGTACCACACATCAATATGAAAAAGTCAATGTACACAAAAAAGAAAAGAAAGTTACAATAGTTTTCATAGTATGATAACATAATAAAGAGTAACTTTATTAACAAATAGTAGAATCGGGAGATAGTCCTACATATATACAGTTGCATTAATTTTTCGCAATTACATATTTAAAGCCAATTCATGTACATTGGAAGTATTCAAGTACAGTTGAAATAGCTTGCTGAGTGTAAACTGTGGATGTCACTGTGCGGAAACATTAGTCTTTAGAGCTTGCAGCTTGGTCTAGGACTTTTCTTTGGGTTAAAAGACAGTTTATATCCTGGATGGGCTATATAGGCTGAACACATGTGAATATACTGTTTGCTTTGTTTTGAAGCTTCAAAGACAAGAGAACTAATATTATAATTTCTGGATTTTTGAATAACCCTGTATTTTATGCTCACACTGCCTCTACCATCATTTTGAAACTTTCAGTATATATTATGAAATAATGATGAAAATGAACACACACACACACACACACACACACACACACACACACACACACACACACACACACACACACACATACTTCGATCAACAGCATATTTTACTGGTTTTGCCAAAATGCAACAAAAAAAAGGTAAAAAAAGTAAATAACATGTTTTCAGTAAGTCACAGTTCATTCCATTACATTACTGGCTTTAGTGGCAGCACTTAGTACAGGTGTACTATATCTTTCTCAGTGCTGCTGAAATTGCACCTTTTCATGAACCCATTTAAAACACAAAGTCTTAGAAAGAAAAACGTTTCTCGCTTTGGAGTGCATAAACTCAACGGTACATGAAGTCCTAGAGGTTTTCATACAACAAAACAACAGTCACTGTATGTCATTGTCTTTTGCTACCAGGGCTTTCTCTAATGAGACAATAGTAGTCTTTTACCAGTATCTTTCTGGTCAAGCATCTTCCAGTGTTTCCATTATTAGGCCTTCCACTGGCTGTTACAAACCTCTTGCTGGGTTCCTTTCTTGGAGCCAAGTGTTCTGGCCTCATTCTGTCTCTCTCCAATAAACAAAATCCAAAGAAGTGTTCCAGATTTCTCTGCGTTCCCCCAAATGACTTCAGCTACACAGTAACACATTAACTGCCATTGACATAAAAGAGCACAGGCTATTAGGTTATTTCAGACATCAGGTATCTCTTTCTAAATTAACATTCATCATTACTGTAAGCAACCAAATGTTAGTGCTGGCTCATCCAAATTTTTTTATCCTGGCCAGTTTGTGTTTTGTGTCTGGTGCTGTTCTAGTAGAATCACTATGCTATTTATTTTTTTTATTTACTTATTTATTGAAGTTTGTTTGCAGAGTAGGGCATTTATTAACAATGACCAAGTTCAGTCACAGCCTCGGCTGTGGAAAAGCAGCAGTTGTTCCAAGAATACAGTATGTACCAACTACTGAAGGCAACTGATTCAATCAATAACATATAATGTTTTGAGTATAACATACATCATTTGAGTATAATAGAGACAGATATAATAAAATACACATGTATATAAAAAATGGGGGAAGGGGAGTAAAGGAAAAGGTAACAAAGCATAGGAGGAATGGAGCTATTGTGAGATATATGTACATAACAGCTTAGATGCCTATATGTCATGGAATGAATACTGGTGCATGTATAAATGTTTTTAACAATATATGGCTTATGCTGGGGCATTTATACTTGACCTGTTTTCTCAGGTTAACTTTGAACTCTGTTTATGTTACACTGAATAATTTACCATTTCTTTTTCTGCTTTAGCAGCCCCGTGACAGATGGCATAACAATCCAGTATGAAAACAAAATATACTGCTATACAGATAATTACATTAAACCAGGTAGCTGTAACAGTATTGTAGAAAAGTAACTAGAAAAGGCAGAGTCAGTATGACAGGATTTTCTTTTTATAATTCTTTTTGCAGTTATTTATTAAAATGGTGAATCATTATGAAGAAAAGGGTAAGAACAGAAGCAGTAGCATAGCTAGGGTGGGGCAACAGGGTGAGCATTCCTGGTGCAAAGTGTTGGGGGTGTTGCTATCAGCTGATCCCAATTGCACTTTAATGCATACTGACTTTTAAAAGCTGGCATTGCATTTGTGGTCAAACCTGGGCACTGTAGAACTCTGTGCCTGGTCTGAACTGTAGCAAGCAGCTTCCTACAGCTTAAAAGTACAAAAAAAATTAACCAAAACCTGAGCGCTGTAGCATTCCATGTGGGGTATAAACTGTAGAAACAACTTGCTACATTTGTAGCATGCAGTTTAAAACAGAAACTATTTTTTTAAATTAAAACCTGAACATTGCATTGTTCCATTCAGGGTATAAACTGTAGAAACTGCTTGCTATATTTGTATTTGTAGAACATTGCTTGCTACAGTTTAAAGAAATAAAGATGTTTTTCTTTTTCTTTTCTTTTCTTTTTTTTTAAGTAAAATGAGAGGAAGGAGGCACAGAGGCAAGACTTGATTGGCTGGAGCAGGGGGGGCACGTCAGCAGACTTTTTTATTTATTTATTTATTTGCTCTTCACTTGAAGAGGTGAGAGTGGGTGCATGGATTGGGTACTGTCTGCAGGAAGCACGGCAATTGGCATCCTGCAGTTTAAACTGTAGAAATCCTTTTTTCTTATTTGATCTTCATTGAAGAGCTGAAGGGATTGGGAGCTAGTTCATGGTACTGGCACAAGGCTCTGGTTAAGCCAGCTATGCTACTGAACATATTTTTATGTCATGACTCCAATGTACTTGAAAACATCTGCATGGAGTTAGAAAAAAATAAAATCACATCAAAAAGTTGTAGAGTATAAAGCATATAGGGACAATCTACTCAGTGATGACCTGCCTAAAAGGATGGAAAGGCAGGATACAGCAGCTTTCTTGGAATCTCAGCAGTTTAAATTAATTCCAGAATACCTATCAAAAATTATGTTGCAAGGGAACAGAACTTACTGAACTGGTAAACTATAAACAGGCTTACATTAACCCCAGCAAAACCTATGCAAAATGCATTTCAGAAGGTAAAGCGTTGACTATAATGCAAAGTTGGAACATGCTTTATGAGTAATTTGGGAAGTTGATAAGCAGAAGAATTAATGGAATTAGTGAGACAGAAGGAACACATGGGGACTGGGTGAGCTGGGGAAGTCAGAAAAATGGTAGCCCTGATGTAACTAAAGGCAATGTTTCTTCTGCTCTTGATACAAGAACTGGCGTTAGATCTCTCAGACATTCCAGATTCACTGACTGTGACAATAGGTTAGTGAAAATCCCATGCACAACAATGGATAGTGCTGAAATTTGTGCTTAGATAAGAAAGGAAATGAGGCCTGAGACCTCAAAGGAAGGGTATTCCTACTGTAACAAGTTAACAGTAGAAATGGGCAGACCTTGGTGTTCTGAACAGTCATTTCAGAGAGGAGAAGGAGGCGGTATCACACAGAAGACATAGAGCTTGATGACTCAAAAGATATTAAATAAAAGATGGAGACACTATTAAGAGATGGCTCAGGAAAGGTCTGTAGTAGAATGCATCTGGAGCAAGGCCTACATCTGCCTAACAGAGGTGAACATTTGCCAGGGGAAATGAGAAGTAACACTGGCACTGAAACTGTTTTAACATTTTTTCTATATTCTTTTTCCGTTCTACTGCATGTCTGAGTTCCAGTAGCTTGGATACACATATTATCATTAGTAGAAATATAACATGGAGAGGAAGGAAACTTAATATGTCAACATATATGCATCAAAGGGAGGAAGACACATACATTTTAGTGTAATTGATAAAGCTGAAGGGAGAAAATATAAACATTTGAGAAGGAAATTAACAAGGGATTGCTCAATTACATGTGAGTGATCTCAGTCTATAATTCTAGAATTCTAGAATGAACTGTGTTGTGGTTAGAGACAGATGCATACAGAAAAGAGAGCGTTAAAAATAAGAACACTGCTGTCTTTGAAAGTCAGTGAACTGGAGCTAGGTGGCACACAAGAGGCAATACCTTATTTTTATATCCCTTTGGAAGCCTTTATTTATTTTTTATAACTCTGAGAAAGGCACACCTCAGTATGCGACTTGATCTGTGACTGAGATGTGCGGAGGTTGAGCTTTAAATATCTTACAACTGGAAGAAGGAGGTCATTTGCACTAAGGGGCTGCCACAGAATGCAGGGAAATGACAGATTCTGAGACTGCGTTATCTGGATCCATTACTGATATGATTTGTGATGTGATATGACAAAATGCTTGCATTTGTTATCTTGACATATGGTGTTGTTTTTCAAAACTGTTACTGTACTATAGTTATGAGTCATTTGGGCAATATTAATAAGCTGTCTTTTCCTCTGCATAAGCAAAGTCTGTAAGGTAAGCTGAAGCTGTTACTGGTTCTTAAGCCCTGCTGTAATGATTGACTGGTAGATGATAATGGAATTTTTCTCTGCCCCTACAAGGACTGAGAGGGCATTTCTGTTGGGTATGGGGATGTTTAGAATCACTTGTACCCAGGAAGGATAAGGGTAGAATATAAACTACTTTTATTACTATACGTTTACAAATTATGGGAGTTATTGGTGCTTCATCTGTGGGATTTCTGTACAGATGAAAAAATAAATGTGGAGTTTATTCACTGTAAAATGCAATTCTGGATATATCTGAAAAACTACAAAAATATGACTTATCGAAGATTCAATTTTCAGTTTTATTTTTATTTTTTTATTTTATTTTCTTGTTGTGGATGATCCACAGGGACCTATTTAATCCATACAATAGGCACACTGTCTGTTTAATGTTTTTCTTAGAGTCAAATTATTAGGGCCATGGTCTTTATTTAGCAGGTCATAATATTACTCTGTGGATGGTGTTTGGGAACACAGGCTGATCTGGAACAGATGTGGTAAGAAACACCCTCAGCAGCTATTATTTTTAGGGAGAGTGATGAAATGCCTGTCACTGCATACATTTATATACAGTGCGGACACTGTGTTTCTTCTCTTATAAGATCATAGGTAAATATTATATTATCAGTCTCCAGACTATTACAAGCCTAGCCAGCAACCAAAGGTCAGAATCAAACCCTGAATTTGTATCTGTGAGGTAAAGCCCTTAATCATTATGCCAATCCCACACCCTTTCTTTTGTTACTTTTCTTTCTTTTGATTCATCTTATTGCGTATATTTAGATTGAATAGAAAAATAATATTTTTTGTGAAACTATCAGGAAGGAAGGAAGAAATGACATGGGAAATCTATTATGTTAATGTAGTTTGATTTCTTTTATATGAATGTAAATTTGCCTATGTCACAAGTGATAATTCAATAAAAAATGTTCATAATGTTATCTAAGTATATTTTCATTGTGCTCAAGTTAATACAGGCACTCAGGTGAAAAGGGAGCGCAGTATCTCATACTATATTTGGAGGATTTTTTCTTTTTTTCTGAATATTTTATTGTATTCATAAAAAGTAGCATAACAATATTTATAGGAATTACATAAATACATAAAAATAAATAGACTGTGAAAAGAAAAATTATTATTTACAAGTTGTTTACTTAAATAAAAAGTTAACAAAATCAAAGTTTTATAAAATGGAATTTCATTACTGATTATTTAAAGACTGTTTATTTAATAGATGTTTAAGTTTGGTCTATGCATTATAAGTGGTGGTCTTTCTAGTAGTTCTTTCCCTGTTTGATAGCATCTCCAGATGACTAGCTTCAATTGCAATGTTGAGAAATACTTTAATTGATGTAGTTGTTTCATTTTTCCAATTTTTGGAGATCACTTTTCTTGTGATTGACAGGAGACTCCAAAAAAGAGAGCGATTTATTTCCTTGACACATGCAGGAATTGAGGTATTGAATAAAACTATTGATTTATTTAACATAAAGTTGACATTACACAATGCCTGTAGAAAAGAATTAAAAGCATTCCAAAATGGCTTAATTACAATACATTCATAGGTCATATGTTTCCAATCTGCTTTAATGTTCAACCCACATCTCCAACATCCAATTTTCTTTTTGGACATTAATGCTTTATGCATAAATTTACAGGAAAATAATTTCCATTTTAAAGATGATGTGGTTTGTGCAGATGATGATAGTATCATTTTTTCTTATTTTCACTTGGGTAATAATTATTGATAATTTTAAAATCATCCCAGTAATTATCTTTACAGTATTCTGTCTTGATTTTAATTGCCATATACATTTTGGATAAAAGTCCTTTTTCTGTAGTATTTTGATAAATCAATATATTTAAAAGTTCTATAAATTTTGGTACCGCTTTTTACTGATGATTGCATTAAGTTTATTTTCTTCTCTACTGAATATCTACACTTTTGAATATCTAACCACATGTCATTGTTTAAGTTAAAAATTTTTAAGCTAAAATCTAAAGAATGTAATTTTTTTGTCCATTAACTGATGCCAGTATATTAGGTGTTTTTCTTTAATGGAAGTCATTGCAAACATATTGAAAGTATTTATGTTGTTTTGTGTATATGCTATAGGGAATATTAAAAATAGCCATGCCTTGTATTCTGGATCACTGTGTACAAAATTTGTAAAGTTATTCACTGACATTGAGATGTAAGTTGAATTTATTGATAGGTTTTGATTTTCTAAAATGTAATCTTTTACTAATCAAAGAAAGTTGCTATCAGTTATTTTATTGTGACATCTGTATTTTAGCTTATTATTTTTCAAACAAATACTCTCTTGGATGTCTTTCCATTTAGCTGTGTAGTTATTATTTGTCCAGAAAATAATTGTCTTTATAATAGTGGATGAATAAAATTCTATCAGGTAGTCCTATTCCTCCATAAAACTAACTTCTTTCTTAAATGATGATTAAGGTCCAGTCGTGGTCTTTTGAGATGCCAAAGGAATCTGAGCATTAGAGTATTAAAGTTTCTTATATACTGTTTAGTGGGTGGGAAGAGCTAATGATTATATTATATATAAGATTTTTGTTGGCATTATCATTTTTATAATTAGAAGTCTTTCTTCAGCTGTAAATGAAAAAAATTGGTCCAGTTATTAATAAGATTTTTAATTTTATTTAGACATTCACAATAGTTTATATCAATTATATCTTTAATGTTTTTAGATAAAATATTTCCCAAATATTTTATTTTGCCATTTTTACCTATATATTTAGAAAAAAGCCACGGTGGTGCAGCAGTAGCATTGTTGCCTCACAGCAAGAGGTTCTCCCGTTCAATTCTCGGCTGGAGCGCCTTCTTTATGGAGTCTGCATGTCCTCCCCGCAGTCGAGTGGCATTCACAAGATGTGTAGAATTGGTGTGCCTTCGTTGAAGGTTGGGTATCGAGCTGGCACCTCGGCACCCGTAAAAAATCTACTGCCAATCATTAGCGGACCAGAGTTCCGCTGTGGCAACCCCTAACTGGGAAAAGCCGAAAGAAGAAGAACAACCTATATATTTAGAAAAATCTATTTCCATGTTGGAAATATTAGAGTTAATGCATAAAATATTTATTTTGTCTTCATTGAATATGAGACCCGATTTAGACTGAAATTTTTTATGGCATCAACCAGGGTATTAAAAGAGTTTATATTTTCTTTCAATGTCAGCAGAATGTCATCTGTAAATAAAAGTATCTTGGAATTTAGATTATGGTCAAATTGAATGCCTTTAATTTCTGATCTTGATCTTATGTAGTTCGCAAATGGTTCCATGATCAAAGTAAATAATAAATTTGGCAGCGGAAAACCTTGCTTTGTTCCTTTAGTGATCAAAATAGATTGTGAAACATAAAAACCTATTTTTATATAAGCTAGAGAATTTTTGTATAGAATTTTTATAAGTTGCTGACAGCTTGTTGAAAAACTTACATTCTTCCAAGACCAATAAAAGACTATTCCAATGAACTGTGTCAAAAGCATTGTTAATGTT
The DNA here is from genome assembly GCF_019279795.1 of Protopterus annectens. Taxonomy (NCBI): domain Eukaryota; kingdom Metazoa; phylum Chordata; order Ceratodontiformes; family Protopteridae; genus Protopterus; species Protopterus annectens. The sequence continues at coordinate 345,448,008 of NC_056749.1, forward strand.
TGGGCTTACCAAAGTTAAATCTTCCTTTATATTGTTAGTATAATCAATTGTAGTTATAATTATTTTGATATTGTCAAAGGTATTTATATTTTTTATAAATCCAGTTTGATCATTATTAATTAAATTTGGAAGAAATTGTTGGATTCTATTAGCAAATATAGACATGAATAATTTGTAATCTACATTCAACAATAAGATTGGCCTGTAAGAAGTACATTTGGCTGGGTCTTTATCTGTTTTTAAAATTGGTGATATAAGCATATATTTCCATGAAGGTGGAACTATTGCTAAATCTTTAACTAACTGAAACACATGTAGTCAAATGTTTAAAGCATTCTTAGGCATTTGTTTGTAGTATATTTTCTAATAAAACTTTTTATTGCATCTTGTGAGTACATTACTGATTAAACTGATTGATTTTAAAAAGTGGGTTCTAAATTCCCTTAAAATACCTTCTATTGTGGTATCTCTTTTCTTTTTATTATATGTGTATAATTCTTTAATGTAATTTGATTTATCATTTTTGTTCTAGAAGCTATTTTATACAACTACTTTGGGTTTACTGAATGATTTGTTAGTTTATTTTTTCTAAATTAATTTTAGTTTTATGATTTAAGATTTCTAATTATTTGTCTTGTGATACTATTACTACCTTGAGCTTCTAATTTTAATTTAACAATTTTCTCCTGTATTTCAAGTAGTTCCTTATCCCATTGCTTCTTCTTTAAATAGTGCCAACTTATAATTTTTCCATTTAAGTAGGATTTAAGAGCATAGCAAACATTAACTTCTGACACATCTTCTGTATTATTAAATCCAGCTATAAGTTTGTATCTGTGTGTTGAAAAATTCTTTGAATTATTTTAAATTAGTTACATATGCTAGAATTCTTTAGATGTGTATATTACTGCTGCGTTTCAAAAAAAAAATTCAAATGTTATGGCATTATGGTCTGATAGTGGGCATGAAATTACTTAAATTTTATCCAGGTAAGTAATTAGATCATTTGAAATAAAAACACTATTGATTCTTGATTTGTATCTCTATTTGAAGAATGAGTAAAGAAGAGTGAATCATTAACTGAAAATTAATTAATATCTTTAATATTAAATAAATTAATAAAATGTATTAATGCACTGGCTGTGGTTGAAATTCTATATTTCCCCTTTGTATGTGTGTCTTTTTCATTTAGAATACAGATAAAATCACCTGGTAAGATAAGAGATCCCTTAGAGAGTTGAATGATCTGATCTAATTGAATTTTGGCTGTTTTAACACCTATACACCTGCTCTCTAGCATGAAACATAATTGTAAATTGTTCTTCTTTTCTATATTGTATCGGTATCTAAACTTTGTAAAATGGAGCTTTTCTCCCCAGGCCTCCACTGAAAACAGGCTCCCTGAACCCAGTGGACATCTCCGGTCATCAAACTGGAAATAAAATAATAATAAAATAAATAATAAATAAAATATACCAGGTATCCAATCTATATTAACAAGGGTGTATATCTTCCCATTGATTTCTAAGGTAACTAGGCAAAACATTCCTTTATAATCACTATATGTATTCAATATATTTGGTATAGGTATTGAATTCTTCCACAAAATAACTACTACTTTTTTTGATTATACTAAGAACTAGCAATGACTGCATATTGTTTATTATTAAGCCTATTTATATATTTTTATTAATAAGTGTGTTTCTTGAATGAATATGACCTGGGGGAAATAATTTTAAGTATTTATAGAAACCATTATTCAATCCATTAATATTAACTGAAATACATTTTAAATCTGTCATCATTATAACTCAGATTACTTTTTAACTGAGAAACTCAAAGACTTAATGTGAAACAATATGTCTACACCACTTGAAAGGTGAATGTAGATAATTATAACTTCAGTGAAAACTACACTAATGCAATTGTATAGAATGTGTAAAACCGTGGACACCAAAAAGAGAAAAAATATTACAAAAATAATGAACATAAAATTATTCTGTCATTCCCCATATGGACTATAAAACTCCAGACTTAGATATCAGTTCTAACCAAGTCATCCTTCCTGACTATAGAAGCAGGTTTAGTTCAACTCCACTATTCCATAGCAATATCTCTACAATGAAACTATACTGAGTAAAAAAAAAGAATATATTATGTGTTTGTAGCAACTCTTATCTTAAACAAGGTCTTTATAATTTAAACATTGTAATATGTTTATATGACTGAGAAATCAATTTTCCAAATATTCAGACACTTCTTACTAAATATGGAATATAATGTATTACTATTGTTGTATAACTGAAAATAGGGTGCATTAGCTACATTTGATAGACTAGATACAGTATTTTATTATACCGCATATCCTAAATGTTAATCAAAGAAACTAGATGTTTGATGATGTCAGCAAGCTGTCTTAGATATATGTGTAAATTTACATGTATCATACAATTGTCCTGAGTTTGCATTCATAAAATTGAGAACATGTCTTGTTGAAAAAAAGAATTAGACTAAAAACAATATCAACAAATGCTATCAGTCTCTAAGGTGAAGAACTTTAGTTGCTTTTTAGATATGTTTCAAAGATAAGTTCCAGAGGTTAATGTTTGTAAATGAAAACATAGGCTCCTGTTTATAAAAATATATATATTAATTCTTTAAGCTAAGTCTTTCATTTATATTGTGTAAAATATCAAGAGGTATTATTTTCAGTAACAACTTAAATTTTATAAGAATCAATGACAACAGTGCCTTCAGTATGCTTGCGTAAGTAAATCTTTTCAAATCTGACAGTTTTACATTATTTGCATCCTTATTGATTCTATTAAGAGCCTGATGCATTTGATTTCTTTGATAGTAAGAATTTAACAAACTGATATAGATTACAGACTCAAAACTAATGACTCAGAGCAATTAGCAGGCTATTTCCATCCTGTGTGTCAATATTCTTTTCAGTATGTTTATCTTGCTTTGCTTGTATAAAACATATAATAAGGTAATGCTTTTTAGCAGCTCTCCTAGGATTTTCCAATTACATCAAAGGAACTTATATGATGCAATTACAGATATAGGTGGATTTTCCATTAAAAAACATATTACCTGAAGTCTCCATTTAATTTATTGTTGCATACAGTATGAATACTCATATTTCTGACTTGACTGGCAGTCTGTCAATAATATATGTAAGTTCACTCTCAATATAGGTTTGCGTTCTATTATACTGACTGCTACATTGAATTTTGATACTCAGAAAACAAGCTGGCAGGGCAGTCAAATGGTCCCAGCATTTATATTTGAAGTAAAATAATCTCATTAATGCTCTATAAACTATTGTTGTTCATATCCTTGTTGATATAATTGCTCCTTTAAATAAAATGTTATAATGACAACAATAAACATATGCAGTTTGACATACATGTTCATGGGTTCATAAGTGCATATCATGTCATGAACTTTCAAAGCCTGTGTAGATCTATCAGAGCAATCCACACAATTGTGTCACTCAACATCATTCAATTTTATTAGTAATAAGTAAATTATATGCTAAATTTCTGAGTATGATGCAAGTGTGTCAGAGGAGAGTATGTCAGCTTGAGTAACTACCTACTGTCTAATTTTATCCATTTATTATACCCAAACTGAACTTTTTATTCCCTATTTTCTGACCAAGATTATGTTTGCCGAAATATGAAGCAGGTTGAGTAATTTGTCATCTAATAATAATTTCACTTGGCTCTTTACCATAATTTGTTATTATCAAATTGAAAAAAATGTTGCCAAACAAGCAAGGGCTGTATGAAATTAGAAGCAATAAGGAAATAAGACCAGTAGGATTGTGTCAAATAAAGGTAACAGATACTAAAATACATTTGACTGCATACATGTTCAAACACATTCATTAAGATGAATAAAATGTAAGATGTTGAGTGCGGAAACATTTATTACCCATTTTGCATTTCTGTCTGAAGCAAACAGAGATATTATTACCTCTAATGTTTCAAGGATACATATTTCTTATCATGTTACTGATTTTTTTTGTATGTATTTTCCAAATAATGCTCATATGAAAATAATCAGCTTTGTCTTGTTGTGCTGGCTCATTAAGTAGCTAAATATGTTAAATATTTTCCATTTAGTTTATACTATATATGTGTAGGACTATGTTGTCTATGTAAAGATTGTAAAACAAATTGTGCTGTTAGAATGTTTACTGTTACAGTGGGAAGTTCAATATAGTTTAAGCAGGAGTCTGTGTAAAAAGCTTCAGCATATAACAGTCTTTGCTTGCGTTAGTTCATATAATATTGTGTAGATATATTAACAGTCCTGCCATCGATAAAATGTTTACTTTTTAGTCTAAGAGTAATACATGCTGCCATTTAACAAAACCATCCCTGTCACATCCATCAATCCCCTCCCAGTTAGCCCCAGCCAGCGAAGAAATCAGCACCTGCCCTCACTCGCCACCTCACAATCACCAGAATATAAAGAGCTCCACAAACACTGTGAAAACAGGCTATTATTTATCATTTTCAATACAGCTCCTTGGCAATTCCACCTAGCTTAGGACAAACAGCAAACCACCCCACCAGCCAGCAGCAACCCAGTCCTGACTCCATGGCAACCACCAAGCAAAACATTCATCTCCAAAAGAATGAAGTGCCGCTCTTTGCCGTGAGCAGTGTCATCGATGCAAGCAACAACACTAGGCCTGCGATCTCTTACAAAATCATCCACCAATGAGTACAATGAAAAGAAAACACTGCAGGGTCTAATTAATACCATAATAAAACAACATGACTCACCCTCAGGTCTTGGCTATTTGAATCAGATAGTGTTAATACCTTGGCCTCAGAAAAACCCATATCAGATGCAGGTCAAAAACAAAATGACCAAATCGTTATGAGACAGTCACCCAAAGAAGCAGGAGGTAAACACAAGAATATGAACCAATAATTTTTAATGAACATCTGAAGTTGAGCTACTTATATAATGTGCAAGTACAACTTATAGTTTTCAATACTTTTTGACTGAAATTGTGCACAAAATAACACCCCTTTGAAACCATACTACATAACTTGAAATAAATATTGATTTATGTAAATTGAATAAAAATAAAGTGATTATTAATTCTAATAGCAACATATTACAGGAATATATAATTGTTTTAGTATGGTGAAAGTTAAACTAACATTTAGTTATGAGAGTAAAAAAAAAAACGAAAGAAAAAAATGCATCTACTAATGCATATATAAAATAAATTGAAAATGTCACCTCACGCTGCAGATATCCAAGTGTCTTTCTTTAAGGTAAAAGATTATGAATGAGATATTAAATAAAAACATTTTGTGATTAACTGACTTTAAACAAAAACATTTTGTGATTAATTGACTTTAAACAGCTAGATAAGTACAGAAATATTGCAAGTGATTAAATAGTCACTTTCCTTTCATTTTCTTCTTCTTTTCATTAGTTTTCCAGTCATTTCTCTCAGCCATTTGTTTCAGGGAACTGCTACTCCAATCCATTTCTTCTGTTTGTTGAATTATATTTTTTTGCTTTCAGATAAGATAATGCAGTATCTATATCCTCAAAAATTCTGGTCTCATCCCAAAGAAATAATTTTAGTCTAGCAGGGAAAAGAAAATGTAACTTTATCTGTTTTTTCTTGAGATCTTTGATTAATAGTAGAAAACATTTCCTTTTAGAAATCACTGTAAAGGAATAATCATTGTCAAATCTTATTAATTTCCCATCTAACTTTATGGGAGATTTTGACCAAGCTGTTTTGAGTATCAATTCTTTGTCTTCTGAAGAGAAAAACTTGACAATAGTAGATGATGGAGTGGAATTATTTTCAGAAGACGCCATAGTTAGAGATCTGTGTGCTCTCTCAATGCCATAAGACATTGCTTCAGGGAAATCAATGGTGTTAGGAAGCCAGGATGTCAGAAAATTAGTCATGCTGTTGCCTTCTATTTTCTCCAGCAAAATAAAAATGCAAATATTATTTCTTTGAGATCTGTTCTCCAGATCATGTGGTTTGCTCACTAGTACTGCATTTTGTTTTAAGAGGAACTCAGTATTGTTTTCTTCTTCTGGCAACCTTTTTTTCACATCATTTAGAGCTTCTTCGATTCCTGAAATCTGTATTTTCTGCTGATTGAGAGTCTCTTGAGTTAGTTCCATCTGATTTGTAAATCTTTCCTCAAAGATATCTAAGTTGCTGCCCATTTTGTCTGTTTTCAGAGAACGCTCCTGGATGTTTGTCAAAACCATTTGGAACTCCTTCTTCAGTGCTGTGACTTGAGAGTTTGTTGCTGTGTGACTTATCTTATTGTTGTATAAATCTCCCAGATACTATTTTGATAGGAAAACATAGGAATAATTCAATATTTTTTATTTAAGAACAAGGTTTAGGCTATTATCTCTCTGTGAAAAAAAAACAAAAAAACGATAACTTAAAAATAAAATTTCCTGTCAGAAATATGTTAAGAACAGTAGAGCTGATAAATTCTGCTTCTATCTCCTCAGCATCCCGGCCAGAGTCATTTTTTTCTCAAATTATTACTTTTTTCTTTTTCTTGATGAGGCAGCTAGCTCATAGTCCCACACTTGCAGCAAAAAGGAACAGGAGTAAAGTTTAAATATGAAATGTTTGCAACTTGTTGTGCATGTGGAAATGATGAAGACAGCAGTTGCATTCCATGAACACTGAGACTGAAAGTGTGAATAGGTGAAGCAGGTCTTAAGCTTGAGGTTGTAGTATTCATAGTCATGCATTTAATGTATGGCACTAATATACATGACTGTGAACTCTCCACCCTTGTCTCTTCCTCATAAAGTAAGCAGCAGTTTATAGTATGCCAGTAGCTTGAATTTGCTTCTATACAGGTAGTAATGGAATATCACAACTTCATAAATTAAAGCATGTTACTTTTAGTTTGTCAATATTTCAGGGAAATTGACTGTGAATTGTAAAGATTTTTGTTATTATTTACACAAACAGAAAGCTTGACTAATGAAGACACAGCATAAGCTGACATATATTTATTTTGTTTTCATCCAGTGCTTGGATACAAAGAATTTAATCCATGATAAAGAGTTCAACACATATATGCAGTTGGAGTGGTAGTGCTTCACCCTTAGGCACAAGATGTTAGATCCCAGTTCCAATATAAGCTAATATATGCTGAAGCATCACATGCTACCATAAGAGGTAATGAGGTAACCTCTTGTCATAATGCACATGAACTTTTTCAGATGTCAATATCTCTTAGTATCATTTAAAAACACTCAGCTCCTGATGCTTCCACTACCAAGAAATATGTTATTTTATGTAGAATGATGCCCAGACATTTCTGGATTAGACACAAATATCTCACAATAACTTCTTAAACCAAGAAATACAATTCTTTCCCAGTTCTTCAAGTGGAGGATGTTTCTTTAATTGCTTTGACTTTAACAGCAAAAGCATGAAAGAGCCATGCTGATAAACTGACAGCAATTTAATTGAAAATAAACAACTTTTGCTGGACCTTGGATATATTTTTGCAGGAGGACAAGTCCAACTGTATTCCCATACCCTCAGACTTAAATATACTTACTTTGAGATCACTCAATACTGAAGGGGAAAAAAAACACAGCTGTTGCTGAAAATTGTTTCATCCAACTCTTTTTGACCACTTGGCACTCAATGAAAGTGCTGTTGATCATATGACTAGCACCTTAGGGAGAATGTAATTCTTATCCAAAACATGTCCAAGCTATTCAGTCTATTGTTTTCTAAATTAGCACTTAGCAATTAATGATATGTGGAGTCAAAATCAATATTATTTTTAATAATCATATTGTATTAGTTGTCAAGTGATGAAATAAGAAAAGCAAACCAAATATAAGGCCAAAGCCAATAAAAACAATACAAATAATACTGCAAATAAGAATCTTTCAGTGTTATCTCTGAACATATAAATATGTTGAAATATGAAACAGTGTACAGAAAATAATAAGTGAAGTGAACCCTTGGAGCATGGGTCAATGTTCACAGTAGTAAACATTATTAAAACTGAAGCAGAAACAGTAAAAATCCATCACCGGGAAATAACTGATTCTGACATCTAAAGTGATGGCATAGTTTCTTAGAGGCAAACATACACTTTAAAGTTAATCATTTGTATAGGAAAGTTGATTTTCATTGCTCCATAAGCCAAGAAAAAAATTAGCCATGTCTTGTAAATATTTATTTAATATTCAACATTTCCACAAAGAGAGAGAGTATGTCTAATGAAGTAGAAACATAAGGTGGGAGATATTTCCTTTGGGTTTTTATCAATGAATTAATATTTGTAAATGCCAGACCACTAATCACTATGACCTAAAGATCAAACCACACAATACAAAACATAAGAAAGCATGGAAAACAGCCTTTTTTGCTATCCCTGCACCCAGCATATGGGGAGGACACCCCCTGCTAAGTATATATACTAACTCTGAGATCATACTGTTGTGGGGAATGGGTAAATTCCCTGATCCCAGCGATTATGTGATCTCACTTAACCATGTTTCATTTTTCAGTGGTTCAATAGTTTGTGAGTCAGTTTTGAGGGGATGGGGTTGATTAGTGGATCAGAATTTACAAATGTTGATTGACCAATCCATTTCCTCTCTATTCATCCAGCGTATGGTCATAAAGAATTTAATCCACACTGAAGTAATACAAATTAAATAATATTTTTGGTTGAATCATATGAAACAGGTATATTAAGCAAACAAGCAATTATATCAGATAAAATTGTTTTTATCTCTGATATTAAGGATTTTGTTTTAATTATCTTACATGTTATACAGATTGAATGGAACTGCTGGCCACAAAAGTGTGAAATACATCTGATGCTGAATCTTTCCCACATAATGTGCAGTTCGATTATAATAACTGTCTGTTTATTTTACTGTGGAGCTTTTCTCCCAGGACCTCCGCTGAAAATGGACCTACGTCCAGTCGGACACACCCGGTCAACAAATTTAAATAAATAAATAAAATAAAATAAAAATAACATACCCATGAAGGCTAACTTTTGGGTTGTCAGGTCGACATTGTGTAAAATCACAAATTGGTAATGTATAAATATAGAATAATGCACATTTTATATACATTGTCCCAAATTGTTTCCCAGTTGAATAATCATTAATTATTTGGATAGTGCGATAACCTGTAAGAGAAAATATAAATGTCAGACTACTACATGGAATTTAACTGTGAGTTATAAAAACAACTGAGAGATAATTTTACTTGCTCAGGTAACCTAGCCTTAAACCAACCAATATGAATTTATTCTTGTCAGATCTACAAATTGTAGAAAATTCAGTAACAGTTAAACTTATTAAGCTTTATAACAGCATTTTGAATTAAGGTTGTCTATGATATAACACAAACAATGATCTTTTAACAAAGGGAAGAAGGATAGTCAACAATGTTCATCATTTATTCATATGTTAACATTATCACTGAGTGGCCAAAAGAATTTGTTAATAGGTCAAGCTTCTTTAAAATTATGAGTGTTGACATTTTCACAATGAAAGAAATCAATTCAGCTAAAATACCAAGAGTATTTATAATTGATCTCATCATCTTGATTAAAAAAGTGACATGGCTGGATCTTGAAGATAATAATTTAACAATTCTAACATTGTCTAGGCGAACAGTTTTAAATATTCAAGGTAATCTGAAGATTGCTGTTATTGCAAAAATAGATTTCAATTAGTCTTGTCTGTTGATTTGAAAAAAAAAAGGTAATTGGGATATGCAAATCTTATAGAAGTAATGTAAAGGAGCCTGGAAAACTTTTTCTAAGTCAGCTTTAATTCAGTCTAAATATAGATTAAAGTGTATATAATTTAGGAAATTAGGATTATTCCTATGTATTTAAGCTCCTTGAGGGAAATGTTAATGCTAGACCCCCAACAGTGAGTGTAGTGCCTTTGGTTGGGAACAAAATTAATATATCTAAATGTATAACTTGATACTGTGCTGTAATCACCCTCAACCTCCAGCAAAAGAGAAAATATTTTTTTCAGATTTTGAAATTTTAAAAGGGAGTGATACTGATATGCCTGTAATACATTTTATATCTTTTAACTTAGGGTCCTGAAGGATTTAAAAAAAAATATGGTTCTAAGGACAGAATAAGGTAGTAGGGTGACAGATGGCACACTTGCCTACCAACTGTTAAGATCTTTCTTGGAATCAATAATCTTCCTTTTATAACAAGACAAACAGAAATTGAATCATAAAAATAATAGCTTACCACTAAGCATATTGAGAAAGAACCTTTTTTAATTCCAAAAAAAGAAAGAGAAGTCACATATGATAAAACACTATGGCGGCATCAAAAGTAAAACTCCATGTTGGCAAGATTCTTGTAATGATGTGTAACATTAACTTCAAGACTATATTATTGATCTGGGTCTCCAGTCCATGAAATCTGACTAAAATTTTGAGATAGCTTGCTCAACCATTTGATTAAATCATTTGACTAAAATGGCAAAGTATTTTTTTAATATCCAGATTTATTAATAAAATGGAATGGTAATTTTGTATAGATAAATAGATATTTATGTCTGTATGCCTGTGCACATATGCTTAACATGGTAATCAAGTAATATAAAAGCATATTTAGAGGAAATCCAGGTATAGCATTTTTTATAACAATTAAATCTATATGAATATTTTTGGAAGCATGCTTTTCTTCATAAGTACCATAAAAAGCTGAGAGGATATCTTATGGCTGTGAGTAAAATACCATTAACTGTAACTGATGATATATTGTCAGAATGATGATTCGGATTCAGAAAGTTTTAATGGGTGGTTACTTTTTCAGCATATACAGCACATATTTTAGATTCAGAGACTGACTTGAGGCATCCAATGTTTTAAGTTCATGCTACATGGGTTTTAGAGAATTAAATTTAACTAGGTCAAAGCAGCAATGAAGTTCACTACTGAGATGTGAGCTGTGTTTTCAAGGATCATTTTTGTCCTCTTGCATTTTTGAAGTATTTCACTTTACTAATATGAATATGTCTGACTGTGGATTTCAAAGCAGTCCATCTAAGATCAAATGAATGGAATATTATAATAGTGATGTTTTGCAAACTAGATTAATGCTAAGACTTGTTCTTTGATATGCTTCTCTTTAAAACCTAATTTAATCCACGCACTGCTGTCTGTAGTAATATTATTTTAAGAAGAATTAATGAGTGGTCTGAGAATGAAGTTAGTTCTAAGATATATGGAATGTTATATTTTCAAAGAGGTTTGAAAATTAGAAAGAATGCTATCCATGAACAGGATTTTTATGATGAAAAAAGTTAAATCCTTATCTGATGGCTATAAAACACGGTACTTGTCAAATTACCACAAGAATCCATAAAATTAAGTGGTAAGTGATTGTCTCTGTCCAGTTACAAAGCATATGTGACCTCTATTTATCAAAATGTGAGACCATGATTTAATTCTGGTCTCTGCTAAAATTATGTTTTGATTATTGAAAGTAGATAGGATTTGAAATAAGCACCTAAGGAAGCTTGGTCAGTCTAGGAAATGTATATAAACTGAGACCATTATAAGAGGACAAATAGCAAATGGATTGACACATCCAGTGATTACAGATCTCCCTTCAATACTTTTCTTTGTCTGTGCCACCTTAAAAGTAAAATCTCTTTTAATTAAAATATCCCCATTATACCTGTGGTTCAAGTTACCCAAAACAAATATATATGGTTCGCATTTTTTTCACATTTTCATCAAAATGGGGACATTTGCATTTTTTAAATAAAGCATATATTAATTTTGGTATTATAAAATAAATGTCAAAAAAAGCTTTGTCTTAAAGATCACTTGAAAGTCAAGCATACTCGAAGGCAATATAATAACTTAAGACATATACAGATATTGCAATTTACTTTAAAAATGCTGTAAGGAAACAATCTAACAGGAGATATTTAACTAACTACCTTGCTAGACATAACATGTTGAACATTAAATAACTTGTGAAACACCAAAACCTCTACCATTTTGAAAGTAAATGAATGAACCACCAAGTAACATGTGAAGAAAATTTCACAATGACAATAAGTGCAGCAAACCTGCAACAACCAGCTTCCCTCCTCCAGAACATAATCTCCTGTAGCAGCTAGCTTAAAACTAGAAAACTCCAATACAACAAAACTAGAACAATAATCCCCCCAAAAAGCAAGAACTCTGACAAACTAAAGTATTTATCATGTGTATATATATATATATATATATATATATATATATATACATACATATATATATATATATATATATATATATATATATATATATATATATATATAAATATATACTCTGATTTGTAAAAAACAGTTGGTCTACTCACATCCACTGTTCCACTGAGCATGATATCAAACAGAATAACATTTGTTTAATTTGCAGTTAAAAAAATTAAAACTTCTAAAGAGTTATATAAAGGCTTTATGCATCAGCACTGAAAAAGAAAATTAAAAAATGCAAATTAATTTGTCTGATATTCTATAATATGAGGTAATATAAAATACTAGTAGCAGCATTTAATACTGGATGAATGATAAAACTGTTACAAAGCATGGGAATTTTAATTATTTAAGAAGTGATATCTGTAAACCAGATATTTAATAATCATAGTAATGAAGTCATTTTATGAATGGAGACCCTTGGCTAGGAGATCAAATGCTTCAATGCTATAACCTTTGGTTTGGGTAAAGAGAACCAAGTTAAGTTTCCCAAGAAATAAACCTGTTTTTTTTAACTATGTGAACTGTATCTGCACTAAAGAAAAGATAACTTTAGACAACATGGGTGGGAGTAATGAATTCAGAAGTGAGACTACTGCTAAATCACATAAATACAGGAATAAATAACGTGTATGACACGTTTGGAGAGACTGGATGAATTACTCAGTGCCTATATGAGTCTCATATTATGTTTTGCAAGTATGTACCCAAAATTGTTTTTATTATATGAAATGACTGCTGGTTAATTATACAAAACAGAAGCTGATATATTTCCATAAACATATAAATCCCTAACCTTCTGGCCCTCAGTGGACTCTCCACAAGTTCCACCACAACCAGCAACAAGAAACAGCAGATGCTAATGAAGAGATAAGTGCACTGTATGTCAGCTTTACAACTGTTAACCTTATGGCACTGATTGTTTCCCTGAGTGTCAATACCCATAAACATAAATGTTAAAGTCTGGATCCATATATAGGATGAAAGGTGCTACTACTGCAGAGAGGAACAAATTCACCAAGTTATAGTAACTAGGTAATATAGCATGACATTTAAAACATTATTAAGGAATTATTGCAAAATTACAGTGACAGTAGGAGCAGGGTATATGATGTCGATCAGGTCTGGATAATCCCTTTAAAGAAGACAGGCTTTTCACAGACAAGCATATTTTTGATATATTTTCACATCCATACAGGGTTCCCCATGATTGTCACAGAACAATTAAATACCAAGAAATTCTCATCAAAACAAAGATAGCCTTGCCATTTTATAATATTTTAGGGAGAAAGGCTATTGAGGTAATACTCAGCAAAATAACTAAGCTTTACTGTAATGCAAGAAACATGAGCATGTACCAAGAACCAATAAATTCTAAAGCATGCTAAAACACTACTCCCAGAGAGTAACTTGCCTATTAGTAAATTCAATACATTCCAAGTATGAAGAGACAGGACTGTCAACATACATTATCCAGTCAAGCCAAATATTATGTACCGAAGAAAAAAAATTCTTGAGAAGTTTAGTCTCCCCTTTCCAGAACCAGCATCATCAAACATTGCTACTGTACTTTATAATTAATTCATAATTAACACCAAAAGTTATAGATAAAATGGGAAAACCAGGCAATGTACCCACTAGTTTATAAAAGAGAGATATTTTAATGGAAAATAAGTTACTGAAACTAAATTCCTGGTTGAAAGATCATCAAGTTTGTCTGTTGCAGAGGTACAGAGCAGAACAGAATGAGGACCCAGACTGTCTACACAAGCACAATCTACTAATTTTAAGACTACATTTTTTTAAATACATTTCTGACACTCAGCTCATTCATTTACTCCTCCATTAATGTATAAAAATGTCTCTGTATCTTCACCTCAATTCATTATTTGCTTTTAATTTCCACATAAACACACAGAGCTGTCTCATTTTACCATTAAACAACAGATACATCCCACTCAATATACTTCCCAGGAGAAATTATCTTTCACCTCTTTATTCTTTCCAGCTTTTTTTTGCCAAAATGTAATGGATTGATGTTATAAAATTTTGGAGGACTATTTGGATTCACTAACATAGCAACCTTAACTTTACACAGGAGTTCTTAGCTCCTCTGTGAACACTTCACCAAATGTTTCAGGTACTTCTGCATGTCAAAGAGTCTCATCCATCATATTCTGTCTCCGTAGTCATTAGTTTAATCTGATTGCAATTTCAGTGTAAGCTTTTGTAGCTAGTATCTTCCACACAGGGCTGGACCTTCTCTTCAATCTCTTCTTAATCACACTGGCTCCCTAATTTCCTTATAACACACTGTAGTCATGATCAAGGCCAGGACTCCAAGCTCTCTTCATTGTTAGATTTTAGCATAACTGTAGTATTATCATAAAATAAATGTCAGAAAAGCTTCTCTTAGAGAATAGCGTGCATTTCTTTATTTAGAAATTCAAAATGAAACAGTTCCTGTGAGGTAACAGATAACCACAGCGCCTATTTCTATATCCATATCAAGATTTATTGCCATCCATTACAAAAGTAGCTGCAAATATTTAGTTTTTCTTTATCATATATCAATGAAAAGACCAACAAGTGCAATTTTTCTAATGCAGCATATTTCATATTTTTATTATGAAACTTCTTGCCTTCAACATATAACTGTAGCTTGCTTCATCATACTCTCCCGATATACCCAACTTTACCATAACTATGGCACTTTGCTTCTCTAAAATTATATTCGTGAGGACTGTGATATTATTTCAATGATCAGATATTTTAAGACTTTATGCACTACTCCTACTAATGCATTGTGTATTTTAACTGCTTTCACTTCAGATAATAGCTATTTTTGACAAACTTCATTATGACTATGAATACTGTTAGTATGTGTATTTCAGCTCTACAGCATACTGAGTCACTGTCTTGTTTATGTTTTGATTACAATGGTTACAATACAATCCTTCAGCTTGATCAATGGTTTGGATTCCCCTACAATTTATAAACGTATTTATTTATTTATTTATTTTTGCTTAGTGGCTAAACAATTGCGATCAATAAGCAGGAATAGCATCTGCGATGGAAGACTGCTTAACTCTATCCGTTTAAGCAGACCACACGGCTAGCTTAAATTCATCAACTCTTTTGTTTAAAACATCATTACCACTATTTTAATGTGATGCATTCACAAACAAATATAAGGAAACCATTAGCTTTCTTAAAGGTGCTTTACATTTTTCATTGAAAATAAGTCATGGTCGTACTTCATACTTCAGAACTTAGGACTCACTTTTGTGAATGCTACAAGATGCCATAAGCAGAACTGCAAATGGTCAACATGCAGCAAATACCATTTATTTTTCAATAGAATTCTACTGCTGTATAATATCATGTTGAAAAGGATGTATATCCACTGTCAAATATACAATAAAATTCATTGTTCAAAAAGTTGCTATGTTCAGGATTCTGTTCAAGAAATACCTCACTAAAAGAATCACAGGCCTCAAGCAGATGTCATATGCTGACCATCTAATAAAAACTCCAGCTATACTCTGTGGCATATCGTCTACTCAGAGGCCATCTCTGCATAACATACAAGGCCATGTCAAACCCTGAGCTGTTGGACATGCTCCATTTAAAGAAATCCCAATCCCTCAGAGCCACACGCTCCAGGTATCTAAACCTTGTCATCACAATGAACAAAACATGTTGGAGGGATAGGTTCCTGACCCAGAGACTCCCCATACTCTGGAATAGACTGCCCATACATGTCAAGCAGAGTGCCTCCTTGGCCCTCTTCAAAAGGAACCTTGATGATTGGATGGGAGATAGGAAATTCACCCCAGGGATCATGTCAGTTGCCCTGCTAGACAGGGGTCCAGGGAAGTAAATATTGTGAGAAGAAATATCCAGGGAATTGTTATGGCTAGGCTTGTATAGGTCCTAGGGCTGATAGCCTAGTACCAACCTATGAACCTATGAGCCTATAAGATGGCCGACAAGTTGACTGCTGTGCACTACTATTCTTCTACAAGCTATTCTTTGACAGGAAGGATTCCTCCCTCTCTCAGTATATTATCTCTTTAGCATTACCTTTTCTTCAAGGAATAAGCTTTATCATCTGTTCTGAGAACTTTGTGTGTGTGTGTGTGTGTGTGTGTGTGTGTGTGTGTGTGTGTGTGTGTGTGTGTGTGTGTGTCTTTTCTTTGATTTTTATAGCGGTCATTAACCTAACATTAATGGCATTACTTATACAAATTAAGGACAAATACATTAACAAGTTCACAAACTGATGCCTCTATATGTAAAGGCATTTAGCAAAAATTAACCTTGAAAACTGAAATCTTTCAGACTTTCAGACATATTCAGAAAACATTTAGTATTTATTCTGGTATTGAAAATATTGAACATAAGGTACTAAAAGTATTCAAACATGGTTGTACACTAAGGAACACAACTTAATGACATATAAATCACTGGCGGCTGGTGTCTTCAAAGCAAGGGGGCTGAAAGAAGCAGTTAAATGGGTGGGGCTAACTGGAATAGGGTGGGTCTCTAATACAGCAGTTAAGTGACTATTACTTGTGATCAACCAAAAGGTTGAGTAATTCACTGTCATCTACAGACTACCTCAGCATGTACCTACTCAATATAGCTACTTTACTAACTATATACACTTCAAATGTCAGAATACAATCAACAAATTGAGCCTTAAGTGAAATAAATCCCTAGACAAAGGATTACATGGTCCTTCAGTTGCACACTAGTTCCACTTGCACTTCTCCAGTGCCATTCTTCTATTTTCCCTTATCCTAACTCCATACAATCCAACTAAATGACTTCTTGGTTTTTAATACTTTGTCTTAGTTTTAAGCCTCCCCTGTTTTTTACCATACCCTAATTAACCCAAACTGCAAGGTAATATACTGTAATAATTTTGGAAAAAGTCAATGAATGAAGCTGAGGAATGTGAGGGCTGCTAGGACTCTAAAAGCAATAGGGCTGTAGTTGTTCTGAGCTGCATCTAAGAACTTTTTTACAGTATTTTGATCTAATAATGACCTGAAGAAAAACAGTAGAAGTAAGGAAATATTTTACTTCAAAGAAAAATAAACTGTGTCTAAATCTTAATGTTCAGTGTTAACAAAATAATAGTTCGCCAATAAACTCAGAAGACAAATAATTGCAAGGATATATAAATCCTATCTGGGAATAATGCCTGCCTTCCTACTTCTCCAAAAAAAGATAAGTGACCTTCTGTGTATCCCTCTAGTATAAGCCTGAAATGAAAGTAAAACCATCTATAGCCAGAGGCATAGGTTAGCTACGGTTAAATTATTCCCGGCTCCACTAAGTCTCCTCTTCAGTTTTTCACTTGAAACTAGTCTAACTCTCAACCTAAGCACTCAAAAAGCATCTTACAGCCCAGCACTTGCTCAGACCTAATAGCAAGCACTAATATATCCTGACACTGATTGCACAGCAGAGCAAGGCTCTTTATTCACCCTTCACCAACCAAGTGACTAAGCAGCTCACCCTACTATTCAGGCATGACCAAAGGGCAACTTCAGGTGCAGTCTCCAGTCCAGCTGGTGAATCTGGGTATCCTGAGGTAATGTTACAACTGCCTCATGTACACAGACAACTCTCTCCTCCTACCACAAAACACTAACATATGCGAGAGATGCAATTATACAGCCAAACTGGAAGCTAAGCTGTCTCCACCCAAGATTGGAACAGACAGTCAAGAGGAGAACGTTAACACTTGCACCACACTTCCAGCCGCACACAGACCTACTAAAACAGCACTGGCAAAAAATACACATAAATACACAAAATCATACTCAGAGGCTCTAAATAAAAACCTGCAAAAGCATCAGAGACCTCCAAAGCAGACACTCAAACAACCTGCACTTCCCATCACAAACCAGACAACATATAAAACACAAAATCCGTGTGCCGCACAATCATAGCCCTTAAGGCGAAATAACATACCTAACACACTAGTAATAGGTGACTCTATAGTCAGGAACACTGACGTCCCACTCACTAGGCTGGACAAGCAGAAGGTTACTGTTAGCTGCCTGTCGGGAGCCAGAATCCGCTACATAACACAAGCACTCAGATCACTCCAGAACAAGTACAAATATGACTCTGTCATTGTTCATGTTGGTGTGAATGACCTGAGACGTACCTCCCTGGACTGCATGAAAAGAGACATGGAAGAGCTCTCTGATCATGCAGCCCAGGCTGGTATGACCCTGACCCTGAGTAGCATCCTGGTTTCACCAAGAATGATACCTCAGTATAAAGAAAAAATTATCAATTTCAATAATTGGCTAAGCTTCTGGTGTCATTCAATGGGGATCCAGTGTCTATCAGCCTGGGACAACATGCTCGACAAGCCGCGTTGTTTCGCAAGAGATGGCTTGCACCTGTCACTCCTAGGCTTTTGTATACTGGCCAAGGCTCTTGCTGCCCCCATAGTGCCTTTTTTAGGCAAGGCTCAAAAGTCAAATCCACCTCCGTAAACAGCAGAATTAACAAAAAACTGAGGGTTATGCTACTCAATGCCAGAAGTTTAAATCTCAAAATGCACGCGTTCAAATTACTCCTCAGTATGGAGAAGGTTGACATCTGTGCAGTAACTGAAACCTGATTCAAGGCTCAGGAGAGCACCCCAGCACTACCGTGCTACAACTCATACCACACGTTTCAGCCACAGAACACGGACCGAAACACAAAAGGAGGGGGTGTATCCATATTCATCAAGGATACCTACACCTCCAGGTTAGTGGTGCAGCATGATACCTCTGAGATCATCCATGTGCAACTAACATTGGGCAAATCTGCAATGCAAATTGTGGCCTGCTACAGATCACCCTTCATGACCCAGGACCACCACTCCACCTTCTGGAGACACTGGAAAACATGAAGGTCCTACCAAACACCCTGATATTGGGCAATTTCAATTACTCTACCATTCACTGGGAAAAACTACTCGAGTACAAATTCCCAGGCTCAGCGCTTCCTGGAATTCATTAACTCAAATGCCCTGGATCAGCTGGTAAACTCCCCTACCAGAGGTGAAAACATATTGGACCTGGTCATCACCAACATGGGCGACAGGTGTTCCACACCGGAGGTCAACCCGTCACTGGTTAGATCAGACCATAAACTAATCACTCTGGATGTCCACACCCCACCACCACCCTCAACTTAGGAAACCACAGTAAAAAACTTTTTTAAAGCAAACTTCACCTTACTTAAGACAGAGGTGGTAAGTTTCACAGCCCCCACGCTAAAGGATAATGCTGCCCAAGATGCAGAAACCTTTACAAATGCACTCTATGAGCACCTACAAGGATGCATGGATCATGCCATCCCTAGCAAAACCAAGACTCACTCCTCTAAGAGAAGGAAAACAGTTTGGTGGACCCCTGCAATAAACAGGTTATACAATAGAAGGAGGAAACTAGTTCAGAAAAAAAACAAATCCCAAGAAGGAAAGACATCCCTTATCAGTATCAGTAAGAAACTAAGGTCCCTCATGATATCATCCAAGGCTAACTTCAAAAGAAAAATAGCCAATGATTCAAAAGATAACCATAAAGCCTTCTTTAGTTATGTTAAGAATCTAAGTGGCAACTCGCAGATATGCAATGAACTAGTGCAAAATAGCACAAAATATACTGAACCTACTGATATTGCCAACATCCTGGCAGATAGATTCAGTGCAAACTTCACCCCCTCTCACCTCCAAAAGGGCCCACAACAATAGCAGAAAAGTGTAGTGTCCCAAAAATCACAGACGCACAGGTGTAAACAGCCCTTTCAAAAGCTAAAAACACAGCGTCAATGGGACCAGATGATGCCCCAGGCTGCTTTTTGCACGAACTACAGAACGAACTAACCCCCCACCTAAACACACTGTTCAACCTCAGCCTCTCCACAGGCTATGTGCCCATAGAATGGCACACAGCAACAGTTATTCCTCTCCACAAAGGAGGGGCCACAACTGACCCTGGTAACTATCACCCATAAGCCTGACTAGCCTGGTCTGCAAGGCTATGGAGCGCATCATCATGGAACTCATTAACAAAGACATTGGGAACCTCCAAACACTTGACCCGACCCAGTTCGGCTTTGTTAAGGGCAGATCATGCATACTATACCTTGTTGACTTCTTCGAGACAGTCACCAAGGTCATAGACGAGGGAAAGGTGGCTCACACAGCCTACCTTGTCCTTGCCAAGGCTTTCAACACCATTCCCCACTCGGGTATTACAGAAAAACTCACCAGCCTGAACATAAACCCCTATGTCATGAGATGGGTTGCCAACTGGCTTACAGACAGAACTCACACGGTAAGAATAGTGGGCTCCAGGTCCAACTCTAAACCAGTCACACGTGATGTCCTGCAAGGCTCGGTCCTGGGACCCCTACTGTTTGGCATATACTTCTCAGAAGTACAGGCAAACACAGGAGGACTATGGATAACCAAGTTTGCTGATAACTGCAAACTGGGAGCCATAATTGACTCTCCGGCTGACATGGACATCCTCCAAAAGGGCCTTACAGAGACGGACAACTGGTGTCAAAGTCATGGCCTCAAGCTAAATGCCAAAAAATGCATAGTCATCCCATTTGGGAAAAACAAAACACCCATGAATTACCACATAGGTTGCAGCCCCCCTTTATACAGAAGAGGTAATAAGATATCTGGGGACCCAGGTAGATAGTAATCTCTCCTTTGACAATCATATTGCCAAAGTAGTTAGGAAATCCTTTTATGTGGCCCATCTAATTACTAAAGGGTTTGCATCTAGAAAGAAAGATGTTATAGTGCCCCTCTACTCGTCACTCATTAGACCCATCATAGAGTACAATGCCCCATTTGGGATGTACCTCACAAAACACTTCCAACAGCCTGAAAGACCACAAAAGTACCTCACCAAGAGGATTACTGGCCTCAAACATATGTCCTATGCAGCCCGACTGAAAAAACTCCGGCTGTACTCAGTGGCATATTGCTTACTCAGAGGTGATCTCTGTCTGACTTACAAAGCCATGTCCAACTCAGAATTGATGGACATGCTCCACCTAAAGAAATCCAAGTCACTGCGAGCCACGTGCTCTAGTGAGCTAAACCTCGCCACAACAATAAATAGAACATGCTGGAGGGATAGATTCCTGTCACAGAGACTCCCCATTCTTTGGAACAAAATTTCAAATTACATCAGGCAGAGCCCCTCACTAACACTCTTCAAGAGAAACCTTGACGAGTGGATGGGTAACAGAAAATACACCCCTGGGATCATTTCATTGGCTCTGCTTGACAGAGGATCAGTTAATTAATCAATGGGTCAGCGAAAGTCGACACACTCTGGCTAGGCTTATAAATGCCCTTGGGCAGATAGTCTAGTACCTATCTATGAACCTATGAAACTATACAGCTGAGTGACTGGTAGAAGGAACCAAAGCACATGGATAAAAGCCATACAGATACAGGGAGTACATGCAGTCCCCACACAGAAGGAATCACAACCAAAAAATCAATCAGAGAACCAAATGCTGTCAAATGGCAGCACTAACTCAATGAAACACTAACAATGATCAGTCTGTGTCACACACAACCTGCCCAGATTACCACAGACAGCCACTTATTCAATAAAACTCATGTTTGACTATAATGGAAACTGGTACAAAATTATGATCAACTTGCTAATTTTAGATACTGCAACCCCTCCCTTGCACAAGTCATTTCTATCACAGACAATCCCTAAACATATCAGTTACACCTACTTAATTGACTGTGCTGATCTCAGATATATAATTGTGTTAAAAATAGACACACTAAAGTATTCACACTGGATTTATAGAAATGCACTCTATTTCTCCAAATGAGGATAATGATGGCTTAACATGAATAAATGCCAACAATGTCAACCGCTTTCATCTATAGACAGTCCTGTACCAGCAGTTAAAGACAGCTTTATTGAATGTATACATCTCAGTTATCAGACTGTAATAAAAGAAAAATAATAATTGATCTGATGTTGTCAATCTTCATTCATTCTTGACAGCTGGGTTTTGGTTCTGTCCTCGGAACCGACTTGGCCATTGCAACAAGCTTGTGCCAGCCAAAAAACTCTCGAGCTAAGGTTACTCATAGTGCCTCTCTTCCCTTCCCTTCAGATCATGTTTGACATGTAGAGTTTCAAGACATGTCAGGTCATGCCTTTAATCTAAGTGATTATATTTTATGCTTTCTCCATACTTTTTCTGTCTTTAAAGTTTCTCTACCTTTATTTCATGCTTGTCTATTGTTGTCTATAAAATTAGAGTGTGAGTGCTCCTTTTCTCAAGCCCTTTTTACCTTTGGGTATCTCTTACATACCATAGTTGGTATAGGCCTTCCCTTCCCTCTTACCTCTGGTAGTTTTCAGATATCATTGCTGGTATCCTGTTTCCCTTTCCCTTTCCTCTCTTTATCCTCTTGGGTATTTTTCTTATGTTAGCATAGTTGGTACACCCAAAAAAAAAATCTTTCCTTGTTGTTTCTTCTGTTGTTGTCCATGTTGTTTGTATGTGTAATCATGGGCTCGGTGGTTAGTAACTTTATTTTAAATAGTGATGGCTGACAAAAAGGGCACAACAGCTTTCAAACAGTGTGACCAATGTGGCAGGAAGATGCCCAACTGTGATGGGCATCTTTCCTGCGTGTATTGTTTAGGAGTTACACATTTACAAATCCACCTCCTTGTGAGCTCTGCAAGGGCTTTAGTGCCTGGACCCTGTCAGAGTGCAAAAACAAATTAATATTAAAAGGCTTATTGAAAACACCATTCTCTGAGACTTTGTCTGAGGTGGAGGTGTCAAAACCTCATAAAAAGGAAGCCAAAAAGAGGAGTCACTCAGTCCCTTTGTGTCCTCAGTCTCTTCAATTTAAATTTTCCAAAGAACAGGTTTCGATGGAGCTGAAACCTAAGCATTTGAAATTGACACTGACACCTGTCTCGGCACTGGATTCTATGTCCCCATCCATGGTGCCATCCATTTCTATGGAACAGACAAGAGTTGCCATGGTACCAACATCTTCCCCACTACCTTAGACTCTCTCAGCACCAATAATAGTTTCCCCCTACAAAATTGGTCACTTCCACCCCAATATAAATATCTGGTTCAGTGCCGAAGGTCGAACCCCTCCCCAGGACTTGATACTCCCTGTCAGTTGATCCCTTTGCTGGTCATCAGTTCAGTCCATTCACTGATCGCCCTGATTCTCCCTCAGGGATGTCTATTCGCTCCATCAGGAGCCTTTCAGAGCTTGACATAGTTAGACTTGTGGACCAGCTCTTAGTGGCCAGAGGCATTCTGACCCGATCCAGGACCTCCCTCCAACCAAGAGTCGGGGTTTTTTTCTCCACGGACTCCAAGTTATCTTCCTTCTTTGTCCTCTCCACAGGATTTGGAGCCCTCTGCACCGATGCCTCTTCTGGTGACAGCTTCTTCGGTACCAATGGTGGATCTCACCTCAGTCTGGGAACTCACTCATTGGACCTCATCTCAGTCAGAGCCGACTCACCAGTGATATCATGACTTGATTATCGGCTCCAGGATCCCTAGTATGGCACCGATTTTTTCCACAATGCCGTCTATGGTTCCGGTTGCTTCATCAGTTCTGAGTCCTCTTGTGGATCCTTCTCTGGAGGTGGACTAGTTGAAGAAGGGTGTGACCCCAGTTCTGAAGTTGTCTTTCTTGGTTCTGGGCTCCCATCCCTCTTTAGGTGGGCCTGCCTTTCAAATCATGGAGAGGACACTCGCCTCAGCAGGCTTACAGTTGGCGCCCTCGATGTCGGAATGTCATATCTATGTGCCTTCTATTCCACAGCTGACACAGTCTACTACTATGGGACATCAGGCATGGGAGCAGCAAGACACCCTACTGCAGGGTACCCTCTTTTCGAAATCCTCTTCAGATCTTCTCCTGATGAGCCATCCTGTAAGAGATCATGCAAGAGGAAGCATGTTGATTCTCTGGAAGAATCTCTCATCAAGGATACAGACTTCGATGAGGGGGAAGGGTCCCCATGGTTATCCCCTGAAGATGTCTCATTTGGAGACATCCTTGAAATCTTAAATCAAGGGGTGACTGGAAGCCCACTGACTCTTCCTTTGAGGACTCTGTTTTCTTGCAGGCTTTCTGTGCCCAACCTTCTCCTTTCTGGGTGACCCCGCCTGCAGATGAGTTAGTTAAGCTCATTGTGCAGCATGCTTGAAAGGCCCCTGACACTGTGGGGCCAATCACCAACAACCCCACTGGTTCAAGGGCTTAGCGGTAGATGCTATGGTGGTGACAGCAGCCACAATGAAGGAACTCGCAGAGGATAGTTCTACTGTCCACTCTCCAAACCATGAGTCTCAGACTTTGGCCAGATTAGGGAAGTGGGTTTATGCTTCAATGACCTTGCCATTTGGTCATTGAATTATTTGGCATATTTTACCTGTCTTCAAAGGGACCTGATATCCGAGCTGTCAAGAACCCTAGCAGGAGCAGTGTCTGATGAGATACGTGACAAAGTTCCTTCGCAGCTGGCAACCCTGGAATCTATCTCTAACTCCTGCATGAAGTTGACTGCACATTTAACCAAAGGGACAGCATGAGCCATGAGTGCAGGCATTGTCATGAGACGTCATGCCTGGATGCACTTGTGTGACTTTGCGGTCCCCTTCAAGTCTTCCTTTGTCAATGAACCTGTTGACCCATCCTTGTTGTTTAGCCCAAAAGTGAAAGACACACTAGCCAGATGTGAAAAGTACAGAAAGACCCTTTCTGCTGTGGGTGTATGTTTTTCCACCCCTCAATGACCCTATATCAGGAATCAGAAGAGTGGGAAGATGTGATTCAGGAAGTCCCATGGGCCTTTTCGGGACACGCGTGTTGAGTTTTCTCCCCGGGGCAGAGTGGGGAACTAATCAGGAAGATGCTCCTTCTGTGGCAGATGAGGCCCATGTAATCAAGGTACCAGAGATTCTTTCTCTGGGCAACCCTATCAGCACTTCTGAGAAGCAGCCCGATTGATTTCCTCTGGAGGCAGTCAGGAGGAGATTCTCTCTGCACCACCTGGCCTGGTATTCAATAACATCAGATTCGTGGGTGCAGACAATAATTACCAGAGGTTACCATATCCCCTTCGATCTTTATCCAAGACCACAAAGGCGAATCCCCAACATTCCACCCAGTCAGAGGGACATAGCAGCTTAAGAGATACAAAAGCTGCTCGAAAAGAGTCATCCAAACAGTCCCACCAGACCAAGTAGGATCTGGATTTTACTCAATATTCTTTTTAGTGTCAAAGAGAACAGGGGACTGGAGGCCAATTTTAGACTTCAGTATCTTGAACAAGTTTGTCAAACAGACAAAATTCTGGATGGTCATGGCTCAGTCTATACTTCCTTTTCTGGAGAAAGATGATTGGATGTGCTCTATAGATCTTAAGGATGTGCATTACCACATAAAAATGGACAAGCACTCCAGAAGATACCTCTGCTTCCAGTTGGGAGCCAGTCATTACCAATTTTGTGCACTGCCCTTCGGTCTCAACACAGCCCCCAGGGTGTTCACCAAATGCATCACAGTGGTGGCAGCTCATCTAAGACTGCAAGGAATCTGGGTATTTCCATATTTAGACAAGTGGCTGCTTACTACCCCCACCAAGCATCTGCTGCTTCATTCCTTGTACTACACTCTGGACCTAGCAGAGTTTTTAGACATTTCAATAAACATGGAAAAGTCAAATCTAACACCTACTCAAAACTTAGAATTCATCAGAGCAATGTTCAATACAATATCCTGTCTGGTTGCTCTAACTCATCACAGACTGCAAAAGTTAAGGTCACAACTCCAAGTGATACTCTCTCAAAACATAGTCCCAACTCACTTAGTCTTACAACTACTATGGTCGATGGCAGCAACGATCACCCTAGTTCCCCTGGCAAGATTCCACATGAGGCTGCTTCAATGGCTACTAGCATCACAGTGGTCTCTGTTGACTCACCCCATGTCTTATCCAATTCGCAAAATTAATCGATGCAAGCAAGATCTGAAGTGGTGAATGAAGCCAGAAGATGAGTTATGGAGTCGCCCTTTTTCTCCCTCTCAGTCCAAGACTGTAGTGATCATGGATGCATCCCTGATGGGGTGTGGGGGGGGGGCTTTTTCAGGGAAAGACAGTCCAAGGCACTTGGTTCCCCTTAGAGACCAATTTCATATCAATGTCCTAGAACTGAGGGCAGTGCTTTTAGCGTTGCAAGCATTCCAATCTGCCCTTTCATCAGAGACAATTGCTATCCAATCGGACAACATGTC
This sequence comes from Protopterus annectens, assembly GCF_019279795.1. Classification (NCBI taxonomy): domain Eukaryota; kingdom Metazoa; phylum Chordata; order Ceratodontiformes; family Protopteridae; genus Protopterus; species Protopterus annectens. The sequence continues at coordinate 345,474,685 of NC_056749.1, forward strand.
CATTGTCTGGTACATCAACAAACAGAGGAGGAACCAGATCATATCTCCTATGTCAGGAAGCCATGAGAGTATGGCAATGGGCAATCACCTCTAACCACTTTCTAATAACAATTCACATTCCCGGAAGTTTCACAGTGATTTTAGAAAAACTGGGCAGATGCATTCTCCTGTCTCTTGAGTGGTCGCTCAATCCTATTGTAGTGATGGAGATTTTTCGTCATTGGGGTCAGCCTTGCTGCAACCTGTTTGCATCTCCCATGAACTAAAAATGCAGCAGCTACTTTGCCCTAATCCCCCTTCAGAGGGGAGTCCCCAAGAGATGTTTTTCTACATGACTGGCCCTCTGGACTTCTTTATGCCTTTCCTCCCATTCCCCTAATACTTCAGTTTTTGAAGAAAGCCAAATGGTTGTGAAGCAAAGTGATCCTCATTGCACCCTATTGACCCTGTGAAGGTTGGTTTCCCTTTCTTTGGCCTCATCTAGTTCACCATCTATGGACTCTGGACCCAACCCCAGGGCTTCTGTCTCATCCAGAGGGGCAGGTCCATCCCAACCTAACAGAGCAGATTTGTGATCTGCTCTCAAGGACAAGGCTTAGACCTCTTTTCAGCCTTGATTAACATGGTATTTCAATATTTGGAAAGTTTACTCCAATCAGTTGCTTCAGCTTCTACTATTAGAGTCATTTAATGGCTATTTCAAATTTCAAAAAATACAAACTCTACTAGGAGACGGTTGAAATATGAGGCAAAAAGACAATCGGAGACAGTTTTGAGCATTCACACACACACACACACACACACACACACACACACACACACACACACACACACACACACAGCCATTTGTATGTCAGTGAGTATACATCTCAAATGTTTGTGTCACATGAATTAATAAATACATCATTAAATGACACACAGAAACTTATTATCACAGCTCACTCCTGTCAGAATACAGTGTGCAACCCAGCCTCCAACAAACCTCTTAACCTCTTAGCTCAAAATTAATATGAAATATACAAATAATGGTGAACCAACCAAGGACCAAAAGCGGGGACAGCTATTGCCTTTTTATACTCAGAAACCTGCTAAAATAACATAGAATGGCTTTTTGAAGCCTATCAAGTCTTCTGAAACTCAAATGTTTGTCACAATTATTTAGTAACTGCAATCCTCATTGGTTTGCAAGAAAAACTATACACTTTATAAGGCAGAGCAAAATATGAGGCAAAACATTAGAGGCAGTCTATGAAACTAGGAACAGTTTAGACCATCTACACCCCCATAAATACATATAAGTACATACAGACACACACCCACACGCACAAATACATCTATATCTATATCTCTCTATCTATCTATATATATATATATATATATATATATATATATATATATATATATATATATATTGTTCTCTGGTTCACTTCTTGGCTGGAGTGCCTAATGTGTGGAGTCTGCATGTCCGCCCTGTGTTCGTGTGGGTTTTCTCTGGGTACTCCGGTTTCCTTCCATGTTACAAAGACATGCATCTGGACCATTTCTCTCCGGGCCTCCGCTAAAAATTGGCTTTGTTCCAACTTTGACTTTCCTGGTAAACAAATGTTAAATAAATATATATATATATATATATATATATATATATATATATATATATATATATATATATCTATATATATATATATATATATATATATATATATATATACACACACACACACACACACACACACACACACACACACACACACACACACACACACACACACACGTGTATATATATATATATATATATATATATATATATATATATATATGTATATATTTCACTTTCAGTCTCAAGCTCAATCACCTGAGGCAGGCTGTGCCATTAGGAAGGGCTCCTTGCTGCATCCCAGTGTAATGTTTGCTGAACAATGTTTCTGATCTCCTCAACAGAAGTGAAAAGCTGTGCTAACTGGGGCAATAAGACTAATGTCAGGCTGTTTTGAGGATTTTTCTAATCTTCTCGGAACTCCGAGTATGTGCTTGCACAGAATTCTGAGTATCAGGAACAAAACCAAAAGTTAGAAAGTCAACTATCATTTTTAATTTAAAAATGATAGTTAACTTTCTGAATTTAGTATAATTTATTTTGATTTTAATGGGGTCTGCCCACCAGCCAGTACCATGAGATGCCTTAGAAACAGCAAACAGAATGGAGATTGAAAGAAGATGACTCACAAACTGATATACTGAAACCAAATACCTTATTGAAGGAGAAACTGGAAGATTTTGAGAACACGAGCAGGAATGTTTTTAGAATATGAGATGCTCCAGTGAAAATGGAAGGAGATAACACAATAAAAGTTTTAACTCCTTAAATACATAAAGTCCTTATGTTACAGGTGGGTTTCTCTTGTGGCATTGCAATAGCTCATAGGTCATTGTTTAGGATTGATCCTAATCCTAAAGCTGAACCTGGATCTGTTATTTTCAAATATACAATTGATCTGTTGATCTGGGGAAGGAACTTGTAATAAAAACTGTGTGGAGATTTCTGAGAGCCTTACAATTACATGGAACACTGCCTATATAACAAAAATAATGGTTAAATGGATATATAACAAATGCAGTGGTTAAACAGATATACATAACAAATGCAATGGTTAAACCAAATGCATAATGGCATCTGAGCAGATCTTTGAGGAAAGGGGCATACAAGTAAATGTATTATATCCTTCCAGATCACAAGATTATATGATCATAGAAGGTTACTAGGCTAATGAACCTAGGGCCCTTACAATCCTAGTCCCTAGCCAAGTTTTACTCTTATTTCCATGATCAGCACCTATCACCCCTGTCCAAGAGGTACATAGGCGGAACCCCTGGGGTAAACTCATGGTTACCCATCCAATCGTCCAGATTGCATTTGAAGAGGGACAAAGAGGTGCCCTGCTTGACATGAAGTGGGAGTTTGTTCCAAAGGTGTGGTATCATCTGGGAGACAAATCTGTCCCTTCAGCAGTTTCTATTAATGTCATATACCAGGTTAAGGCCATTAGAGCGAGTAACCCATGTATCGTTTGACTTACAGAGCTGCAGCATCTCCAATAAAATAAGGTCAAAGATTGCCTTATATGCAAGGCAGTGATTGTCTCTGAGCAGTCTGTAACAGAATAAAGTGACAGTGATTTCAGAAGGTCATCATAGGACAGATGCTGAAGACCTTGCATTTTCCTTGTGAGGGACATTTGTGGTATCTCCAATTGCTGCAGGTGCTTGGAATGGTACATACCAAAAGGGGTATTGTACTCAGTTATTGACGTGATGAGGGAAGAGTACAGGGAGGTTATAACTTCTTTTTTTCTGGAGGCAATGCCCTTATTTATGAGATGAGCAATACAGAATGTCCTTCTTACCACTGTGGAGACATGATGATCAAAGGTAAGGTTGCTGTCAACCTGTGTGCCCAGGTGTCTCACCATTGAGAGCGTACTTAAGGTGTTGTTATTGATGTGTTAGTTAGCAGGAACATCACTCTTACTGAAAGGGATGATAATACATTTTTTTACATTGAGTTTAAGGCCATGCCATTGGCACCAGTACTTTGTGTAAGTCCCTATTGCAGGCTGTTGACATTATTTGGAAAGTCTATGACTGCTCCCAGTTTGCAGTCAACACCAAACTTTGTCAGCCTGTAAAATTCCCCAAAGCAGGCAGAAGACAGCTCAATATGCAGCTAAATCCAAAAACGTGATGCACCAGCAAGTAATCGTACCAAAAAACTTTATTGCAGAGAAAGAAAGTTAGCGCTTTCATGGTAATACCATACTACTTCTTCAGACAAAAAAATGAATGGGGACAGAATAACTTATATACAAATGACATCATCTCAAACAGCTTAACAGCCAAAAAAACAAACATTCATGCAGCCACATTCTCAGCTTAAAGGCATATGAAGTACATAATATTTACTGGCATAAAATCTGATAAAAAAATAAAAAATAATAATAAAAAACATTAACACAAATAAAACATGAAAAATATTTGTAAATATATAAACAAACAACAATAGACGCCCTACAGACATTTATTCCTTAATACAGGCTTAATGGGGAAATGATCATTCCACCCCATAGCTAGGTGTGCCCCCAACCTTAAGATCCACTCCAACTTGACCACCTCAGTATGAGTCACTATATCACCAACTCACAGACATGGGCAGATCACACATAATATTACCTGAAAGACAAAGTTGTGTTCAGTGACAGAAGACAAAACATGTTTCACTAAGGCACTAAAATCATATTGCTTCTTCATGCAATACACATGGTCCCTAATTCTTTCTTTTAAGCTCCTGTTCATCTTACCAGTGTAGAATTTATAACAGCACTGACGATGTGCTAAATAAACCACATTCCTGGTGGAGCAATCAGCAGATGCCCTCACCTTCCACAAGTAGCCTGTGACAGGGTGCCTAAAGAACCTAGACTCATTTATAAACTGACAAAAATTGCATTTATGACATTTAGATGTACCCATCAAAACTTGGGATCCAGATATAACATGTCTAGGAAAATATAACTGTTGCTTTAAATTACTGTGGTTCTTATATACAAATCTAGGGCCATCTGCTAATATATCGGAACATCTGCTGTCAGTCTGTAAAATATGCCAGTTCCTGCTAACTATATCTTTCACCATATTTACACCATGGGAAAATTTCAAAACAATGGGAGGACAACAATATCTATGAGGTGATCTGATTGATTGCCTATACAGAGCAGAAAAATATGGACATGCTCTACTATCACGCTCGTTGGTTATTCTGGCACATGCTTGATCAACTCAACTTGGGTGTAACCCCTGATGGCAAACTCTTTCTTCAAATCTGTCAAACTTCCTTCAAAGTCAGCAGTAGTACATGACAACCTCGAGACCCTGAAGGCTTGACCTCTCACAATATTCCCAAATATATGTTGTGGATGCATACTCCACCTATGGAGATATGACATCTATAACAGTCCTTCCCATGCATCCTGGTCAGCATTTTGCCATTCTCTAGCCAGATGTTCACATCCAAGAAATCAACAGTGACTTGGGAACAAGTGAGGGTAAATTTCAAAAAATGACTACTATTATTTAAAGAATGAAAAAAACAAGTCAAGCTCTTGCTTGTTGCCTTTCCAACCAATAAATATGTCAACAGCAAAACATCTATAAATGGCAATATGACCTCTATGTTGTCCCAATGCATGATGGAATTCCCATTCCGACATCACCAAATTGGGGTAAGAATTAGTGCAGCTGGTCCCCATAGCCACGCCAGCTTGTTGCCAGTAACATTTATCCTGAAACATAAAGATATTATGTTCAAGGACCAGCTCTAGAAGCACGTACAGGAAGTCAATATGCTTCATGTCAAATTTATTACTCCTAGCCAAAACTGCCCTGACCATACTATTGCCTTCCTGGTTAGGAATACACGTAAACAGGGATACAACATCTATCATCACTAAAAATTGAGTAGCCGAAACATCCCCCTCACTGGTCACATTATATAAATCTCTCAAAAAGTTTTCTGTATCTTTCAATACAACTTCATTCATATCAAGAGCTATTCAAAGTTGTTTGTCCAAATAAATGGACATAGCCTGAGTCAACCAACCTATCCCAGCTACAATCAGTCTAAACTGTGGGAGTGTAGGGTGTTTGTGGATCTTGGGTAAGCCATGAATCCGAGGAATAACAGGAAATTCAGTAATAAGTAATCAAATAGTTCCTTGGTAAGTAGACCTAGATTAAAGCATTCAAGTAAACAATTATCTATTCTGTTCTTCATCACACTCACAATATCAGCTTCCACACTAATATATGTATTAGTATCAGACAATATCTGATTCATCATATCATAATAATATCCAGAATCTAAAATCACTACACAGCTGCCTTTGTCTGCCGGGCAGATAGCTATATTTTCATTCTTAATCAAATCATTTAAGGCTTGTTGTTCAAATCTAGTCAGATTATTACAACTTGTCATCTGTATTCTATTAATGACTTGATATATTTCTTTCTCACAAACTGTGAGGAAGACATTAAGTGCTGGTGTAAAAGCTGGTGTAAAAACACTGGGTTTCCTAAAAACCTTAAATTCAGTATCCTGCCTCTCAGAAATATTAGGTCCATCATCAAAAAGCATACGTAAAGACAAATTACATGCAAACAACCTTAAATTAATCATACAGTCAACAAAATCTACGTTAGCTGCGGGTATAAATGATAACCCTTTTGACAATACTGACAATTCATGCTGTGTTAAAACATGTCTGGAAATATTCCAAACTAAGTTGTGGCTCCCATTCCCCACATCTTTTTCAAGGAACGGTTCTGTTGGACAGAAGGGGGTTCCTTGCATTTCCCAGGACTGATCCTGTGGGACTCTACTGGTTGCAGGTCTACTGTTGGAGGTGGATCCCCCTATTCTGACTATATGGGTTCTATTATTCTAATTAGCGACCCATCTAATGATATATGGGTTTATACCTAGCTGGATGAGTTTGTCAATTATGCATGACTGGGGATAGTGTCAAAAGCCTTGGTTAAGTCTAGGTACATTGTGTGCACAGATTTGCTCTCATCAGGGGCCTTGCTCACTGTCTCAAAGAAGTCTACCAGGTTTAACAGGAAAGCTCTCCCTTTGACAAATCCAAATTGAGAAGGGTCAAGTGTTTGGAGGTTACCAATGTCTTCGTTGATAAGGTCCATGAAGATTCTGCCAATGGCCTTGCAGATAAGGCTAGTCAGGCTAGTAGGTCACTAGTTCCTGAGGTCAGTGGAAGCACCACCTTTGCTAAGGGGATAACAGTGGCCTTTTTCCATTCAGCAGGGATGAAGCCAGTGATTAGACTATGATTGAAAAGAGTACTCAAAGGTGTTGCTAATTCTTGTTTGGGCCTATGTGGAATGCAGCCTGGGATGTTATCAGGTCCCATGGATGCTGTGTTTTTGATCTTAGATAGGGCATTCATGACTTGCTCTTTAGAGATACAGGCAGAGGACAGATGATAGGGATATACTGGGGTAAGTGTGGTGGGGAAGGGGGAGTGAAGTTTTCATAGAACCTGTCGGCTAACAGGTTAGCAATGTCCACAGGATTGGTATATGTGGTATCATTTACTACCAGTTCAGCACAAATCTGAGAATTTCATTTTAGGTTACAAATGTAACTAAAGAATGCATTATGGTTGTCCTTAGTTGAGGAAACTAATTGGGATTTGTAGTTAGCTTTAGAGGACTTCACAAGGAGTCTTATTTGCGTATTTAAGTTGAGGAGGGAGTGTTTCCAGTTTGGGGCTCACTCCCTCTTACTCTTAGACAGCAATCTCTTCCTTTTATTGTAAAGCCTGTTAATGACAGTTGCCCACCAGACAGGTTTGTTCTTACTAGAGGAACTTGTTTTGGTCCTATCAGGTACAGCTGCATCAATGCAGTTGTTCAGGTGTTTGTATAAATTATTTGCGTAGAACTCGGCATAGTTGCCAGTTCCATTTGAGGGAGGAGGTGCAGTGAAGCTATTTATACCATCCTGTAAGAGGTTATAATCTGTTTGGGTGAAGTTTTTTAGTTTAGTTTGTGCTACAGTGGGGTCAATTGTGATAGTAACTTTGAATAAGACTGACTTGTGGTCAGCTCTCATCAGTGAAGACCTCACAATGTGGTGCTACAGTGGTCCCCCTTATTGGTAAGCACCAGATCCAGGATGTTGGCACCCCTTGTGGGGGTGTCAACTAACTGGTCCAGGGCATTAGAGTTAATGAAGTCAAGGAACCTTGGGCAAGTCAGTTTCAGCATGAGTAATTTCACCAGTCAATGGATGGGCAGTTAAAGTTGCCCAAAACCGTGGTATTTGGATGTATCTTGATTGACTCAAGTAGATCCAAATAGGCAGAGTGGGTGTCCTGATTCATGGAGGGAGTCCTGTAGCTGGCAATGACTTGAATATGTGTCCTACAACAGTTAATTGCACCTGAAGCATCTCCAGGGAATCATGCTGTCTAACGAATCTGGAGGTGTATTTATCTTTAACAAATATTGATACACCTCCTCCTTTAGTTTTCATGCCTTCAGTTTGTGGTCTGAATGAATGGAAGGAGGTGTAGCCTGATATGGCTGGAGTGCTTTAAACAGCCTTGAACCCAGTCTCCATGACTGCACAAATGTCTATGTCTTCCAAATTGAGGACTGCTTCCAGGGAATGCAGTTTTGTGTTAAGACTCCTAGTGTTTAGCAACAAAATCATGAAGTTATTCTTAGAGGAGTTCTTACATCGGGAATTTTGTCCTTGAGACACTGCCTAAAAAAGGTACTATGGGGGTGGCAAGAGCATTGGCCAGTAGCCGAAACTACAGGGGTGACAGATGAAGACCATCTCTGGCAAAGCATCGAGGTCTGTTGATCATGTCATCCCAGAATGACAGATACTGTATCCCCTTGGAATGACACCAGAAACTAAGCCAATTATTGAAGTCAATCATTTTCTGTTTGTATTGAGGCATCATCCCAGGTGAAGGTAAAATGCTGCTTAAGGCTAGCAGCATACCAGCCTGAGACACATAGTCCAAGAGCTTAATCATGTCTCTCTTCATATAGTCCAGAGAGGTACGTCTCAAGTCGTTCACACCAACATGGACTGTGACAGAGTCATAACAGTACCTGTTTATTTATTTATTTATTTATTTTATTTTACATTTGTTAACCAGGCTAGTCTAACTGGATATATTTCCATTTTCAGCAGAGGCCCGGGGAGAAAAGCTCCACATAGACATAAAAACAATTACATAGGATGTTGTTGAGAGACTTGAGTGCATGTGTGATATGGCAGATGCTGGCACCTAACAGGCAGCTGACCAATTAAAGGTTTTTTCTTCATAATAAGCAGAGTACTCAACACTGTGAATTAAGCCATTTCTTATATTAAAAGTAATAATATTTCTTATAAAGAAGAAGAAACAATGGACTTGTCTTCTAATTCACTTAAATGGTACTGTGGTGCTGCAGAGTTAAGAACTTCTAGAGCTTCAAAACCATATAGCCTTTTATATATATAATTTTATTTAGTATTAAAAATGGGTAGAGTTGTTCAAGTGATGAGGTAATTCATCATTAATGGAGGGTACTATTTTTTTCTTTATTTGAATTTTAGATTTATTTTTTTCATTATTTAAAGTTTCATTCATTTAGTTTAGTGGTATTTCATTCGTGACATTTTTTATTTTACTTGGATTATATTTACTATTTAATTTGTCAATTTAACAACAATAAAAATGAACATTTTCATGTGTAACTGAATGTTTATAGAATGATTTGTCAAAATTTGTTTTCTTGATATCACAGCAGTACACATATATTCTGCATTTTAATTTTTTCTGTGAGTTGCCTACATAAAATGTGTCATAAGGCAGGTATCTAGCAAGATATACTACATTCTTAATATTACAGTTACAATTTCATTGACATGGTGTATTTCTAGAAGCATTTTTTACTTCATTCTTAGGTCCATAATAGCTAAGCCTATACTTGTGAACAGCAACTACATTTAGTCAATAGAGTTTACAGTTGGAATACACTCATTACTGTGGTGTGGAAAGGGGGGAATTATACAGCATCTCTTTGTAAAAGTTATCTTTCTATGTTACTGCTGGAAACAGGATGAGATACATTATTATGACAAATGTGTCTTTCATTTGATCAGTGAGATATGCCCTCTTTGTGGTTATGAAGTGGGGAACCAATATGGAATACATCATTATGGGCAGTACTGCTTGACATATTTGTCAGATGAAACATGTCTACTATATGGACTGCCATTGTGATTATTTAGAGGATGATTTATGCTGCTGTGCACAATCTTTCAGTGTTACTGTTGAGTAAAAATCCAAAGTACATTACTAAGGATTGTGGAGTTGTGGTTATTGTAGCATTTTTTGCCATGAGATACGGTTGGGAATGACCTAAATTATATTACATTAGGCAGTATTTATTGCATTTGGCAAGTCAAATATTTCCTTAGTTATACATGCCAAAGGAAGTGATTTAATAAATAGAATAAACTGCAGTATATTTTGTGTGTATTACACATATAGAGACATTGTGACAAAGCCTAATTCAGTCCTTTCCAGTAGTGCAAATGTACTGTCCCTGCAATGTACACTATACACACACATACACGCACACACATGCACACACACACACACACACACACACACACACACACACACACATATATATATATATATATATAAACTAAATTCTTATATATATATATATATATATATATATATATATATAAAAAACCATAAATTCTTCTCACCAACACTTGGAAACTGAAAAGGCTATCAAAGCTAACAGGATTTCACTTGCATTTGTAAGTGGGAAGCTCAGCTTGTTTTTATTAGTGTAAGTTAGCTTTGTACTTTAATATTAAAAATATTCTAAAGATTAGTTTTACTTTCCACTGCTGTGCACACCACTAGGAATGGCAGTGTAACTCATCTATTTCTTATGTATTCAGTATAGCCCAATTTAATATCTGTGTTCTGCAGTACAGTACTTTATGCATACTATTTTATTTTAGCTAATAAGCTGCTTGTTTATCCTGCCTAACAGTGTGTTAAATTAATATTACAGAACTCTGGTTGGATTTAAAGAATTTCTAACTAGGATTACACTGACTTTGGAGTCCAGGGTCGCTGACTGCTTTATTATTTTTTTTTAGTTACCCATGGACATGTTTTAGGCACTACTCACTCTGTTTGCCCCTCGCTGAGCTCGGGCTCAATCTGCTCCCCATACCCTACCCCTATTCCCACACACCCCCTGATCAGTCAGATTTATTCTAACCCTAACCACACCCCCCAACGTCACCCACCAATCCAATTACACCTCTCTTAACTACCATAGATACATACCCTCACACAACACATTATCAACCATAGTACCCACCCACACAACAAACCTATCATATATCCTCCATTGTCCACCACTACTACTACCTCAATACATTCACAGTCCCAACCAGAGCCCCCCCACAAAAAGTAAATTCCATCTACCTAAATTAATTGCATTACTTCCACCCACTACTTAGACCACAGCCCAACTGACTATCCCACTACATTTCCACTACACGACTAACCTCATCTCTCCCACACTCTACACACCAAAGCTACCATTATATTGCATCATTCTCACTATCCTATGTTCAGCTACTCACTTTACAAACTACCATTCCAAACTAGACTCTTCCCACAGTATTCAAACTACAACATCTATCTATACCTCAAAGGTTAACACATCTTTCTTAATTCCACCCACTATCTTAAACAATGCAAATATTCAACATACATCCTACAGACATTACCACCTTAAACATAACTCAAAAAATATCATTTCAAAATCCACAAGTACTTATCAAAACAGTTGCAAACTTTGGTAGGCATTGTAGCTAGACTAATTTTAGGTGGGGATATTCACCCTAATCCAGGCCCCAAACACAACTCCATATCTTCTCAAGGACAACATTTATTTAATCTACCAAGAAAAGGCTCTGACCTCCTATTTGTAAACTTAAACCTCAGAAGTATAGTTAATAAGGTCCAGGAACTTCAAGCCACCCTATCCCTATACAATCCAGATATTGCTATCCTAACTGAAACTTGGTTAAAAGGATAGATATCTGATAATGAGATCACCGCACCAGGTTATAACATAATTAGGGAAGACATAAAGGAGAAAAAAGGTGGAGGAATAGCAATTCTTTCCAAGAGTACCCTCACCCTCCTACCACTGCACCTTAATATACCTAACCAAAATAATATAAGACATCCTATCCACTAAACTACAGGGTAAACACAATATGTCCATTACAATTATAGCTCTCTATGCCCCTCCTGCAATAATATCTACACAATAGAACACAATCAACAATCATACAATCCAGATATTGCTATCCTAACTGAAACTTGGTTAAAAGGATAGATATCTGATAATGAGATCACCGCACCAGGTTATAACATAATTAGGGAAGACATAAAGGAGAAAAAAGGTGGAGGAATAGCAATTCTTTCCAAGAGTACCCTCACCCTCCTACCACTGCACCTTAATATACCTAACCAAAATAATATAAGACATCCTATCCACTAAACTACAGGGTAAACACAATACGTCCATTACAATTATAGCTCTCTATGCCCCTCCTGCAATAATATCTACACAATAGAACACAATCAACAATCTATGTCAGAAACAGTAGCTCAAGAACCTATCACAATGGATGATTTTAATATAGACTGGGCAACCTGTAATTCACATATCCCTAGCAACTACATAAATCTATTTGGCTTCTCACAACTCACTGAATCTCCAACCATGGTAGACAAAAAATTCAGCCGCCAATCTATATTAGACTGGACATTGGCAAACAAACTCCACCCCTGACAGCAGAGTGGCTGTCTCCCAGACAGTCTCACTGGCCATATGCCAACTTACATATTAAGGAAACATGTCAACCCTATTAAACTCAGCATTTACCACCAAATCAGCAGTAAGAAAAACTTCAACACATAGAAGCTAATTAGAACCCTAAAGAAGTTGTAACTCTCCCCTCCCCACTAAAGATCATGCCTCTTGACAACACAGTAGAATACTTCAACAATACATTTCTGGACGTTCGAAACAGACTGGCCCCTCCTTTATTAGCTCATACCAAAGCTATATATATCCATGGCTTACAAATGAAGCAAGAACCCTCCTTCGGAAAAGAGACAAGACTTGGCAAACACTGCTGCCTGTAAAACCCAAATCAATCACATAGCATAACAACAAATTAGAACTAAGGCTAAGTATCAAATCAACCTTGACAAAAAAAAACTACTACAGTAACTTACGATGGATGCACCAACATAATCCCCCAAAATTTTAGAGCATTATTAATTCCATTCTTCGCCCAAGACAAACCACAACCCTCCCCCCCAACATATCACACTGTCCAGATACAATTGCAGATGAGTTTAGCAAATACTTCACAGAAAGTATATTATCAATACAATCATCCTCTAGCTCTGAAAACTACCAGCCTTAATAGCTATTCCTTTTCTTTACAGTCAATTCCCACAGCTAGCATTGAAAAACTTATCAAGAAACTCAAACCTTCAGCTGATAACTTGCCAACTGAATACTGAAAAGTAGCAGCTGAAGCCATATCCTTTCCTGTGCCAATTCTTATTAACAGGTCCATAGCAGAATAATATATTCCACAAACTTGAAATACTGCTCACATAATTCCCCTTCACAAAGGGAGAAATTCTACAGAGCTCACCATGTATAGACCCATCCCCACTATTAAAAATCCTTGAAAGATGTATCCACTCACAACTACTCCAATACCTACCAACATCAAGCTACTATCGCAGACCCAACATGGATTCAGGCCCACCACAGCACCACAATAGCACTGTTCAGCTTCACAAATACCATCAGCCAACTCAGAAATTATGGCAAATGCATCTCTGCAGTACTTCTAGACATGTCCAAGGCCTTTGATACCATTTCCCATCCCAAATTAATTTCTGCTCTTTCCATTCTTAAACTCAACCCTTCTGCTCTCCTATGGTTCCAAAGCTATCTAGATGGCCACCAACAATCAGTAAAATAACAAAACATCCTTTCACCCCCACTCCCAGTCACGCTAGTAGTTCCATAAGGCTCCATCCTTGGGCCACTACTCTTTAGTGTTTTAGAGTTGCCAGCCCGATGCCCAAACTTCAGTGAAGGCACGCCCATTCACGCATGTCTTACGGAGGCCACTCGACCATGAGGAGGACATGCAGACTCCACACAGAAGGCACTCTAGCCGAGAATTGAACAGGAGAACCTCTTGCTGTGAGGCAACAATGCTACCACTGTACCACCGCGGCTTCGTGCTTATATAGTGCTTATACAGTATGTGACCTCCCATTGAAAAAACTTCAGGCAAACATTGAACACTGAAGCATTCTCAAAGGTCCTAACCACACTCCCAAACTTTCAACACATTAAATACGGACAACGAAAAAATTGCTGTCATTGCATCAGTGATTTGAACATTGCAGTTATACACAACAATAGCATAACAGGGTTTGCATTAGTATACATTCAAAACATCTCTATCTTCAGCAATATTCTCATAGCCGCTAACTACCCTCCCAACATTAGGCATTTTAAACAATGTACAGGCCCCATCAATCTCCTAACCTCTCAGCATAATTCAAACAGCCAAAAAACTGCAGAACAAGGCGTGACATCAGGGATAGTTTAAAACAGTACTATAAACCTAGATAGCAGAACAGTGTTTGAAAAACTTGTAAAAACTCAAAACCTACGGTAAATTCAGCTGGTAATCTATCAGCAGATTTTCAAAAAATAACAGCCAAAGCCATTTCTTATCCTGAATACTTAATAGATCCATTACTGAGTAATATGTCCCAACCATCTGAAAATATCACATATTATATCCTTGCACAAAGGTGAAAACTTGACTTCTTCTTCTTCTTTCGGCTTTTCCCGGTTAGGTGTCGCCACAGCAGATCACCTGTCCGCTCATGATTGGCAGTGGAGTTTTATGGTGTCGAGTTGCCAGCCCAGCGCCCAACCTTCCACAGAAGGCACACACATGCACACACTCACACCTAGGGCCAATTTAGAGTGTCCAATCCACCTACAGCATGTCTTTGAGATGTGGGAGGAAACCGGAGCACCCGGAGGAAACTCACACGACCACAGGGAGGACATGCAGACTCTGCACAGAAGGCACCCCAGCCAAGGATTGAACCGGAGAACCTTTTGCTGTGAGGCGGCAACGCTAACCGCTGCACCACCGTGGCCAAAACTTAAAAATTATAGGCCCAAAGCAAGTCTCTCCCCACTAGCTAAACTCCTTGCGGGATGCATTTATTCTCAGCTTCTGCAGTATGTCACAGCCAATAATTTACTTGCCAAATCCCAACATGGCTTCAGGCCTCATGCTGCAACTAGCCTCCTCAGTTATACCAACACCATCAGTTAAGAAATTAAGGTAAAATAGGATCTTCTGTCCTTCTCAGTTTGCTAAAGGCCTGTAAACAAACTACTAACTACTCTTGCCAAACAATAAACAGCCAAAAATGGCTCCAGGATCTACCCCCCCTCTACTCCCAGTCACATTAGGAGTCTCAAAAGGCTCCATCCTTGGTCCACTTCAGTTTAGTGGATCTGTTATCAACCTCAATACCACCACATCCCTAGCACCCACAATCCAATATGCTGATGCTGATACACTTGTGTCACATCTACCATGCAAAAGGTTATGTCCCAATCCAGGCTGAAATAAATTAATCTTCACCACTTACCTCATATGCCTAAAACTATTCACTTAGACATCATCTTACAACACTGACCACCTATGCCTGCTCTAGCCAACTGCAATATCCTTCTCTGTCCCATTATTTATCTCCCCTCCTTTTCATCACCCCATCCCATTCTCTCTACCTTTTACATATACAGCACAGATACTACCAAAAAAATAAATAAATAAATAACGAGCCAAGTCTACCTCTTGCTCCCAATAGCTAACTCACACACTCTCCTAACCAACTGGCAATCAAAATTAAATGTATATTACAGCTCAAATTCACTTATACTGTCCCTCGTACAAACAGATAAAACCAAACGTATTTTACATATTGATAGCACTTGCATACTAAGATAAGCTTTTCTCCCTGGCCTTCCACTGAAAATGGGTTCTATCCCAGTCAGGCTATCCAGTAAACAAATGTAAAATAAGTAAAGTAAAACTGGTACAGCCACAGCCCCTCACCCACAAATCCTCTTAGTGCAACAGGTCGCTACACAAAAGTAAAATAAAACTGGTACAACCACAGCCCCTCACCCCCATCCTCTTAGCACAAGAACTCTACACAAAAGTCCTTTTTAAATTGCCCTTAAAAGGACAGTTTTTCAGACCTTTTGATAAATTGCCCTTAGAAAGACAGTTGAAAAGGGTATGCTCTAACGACCACGTCCATGATCGCTCTGAAGGCTTGAATCCACTGTCGATCCATTCTCCGATGTAGTCCATCCTCACGCTGGTCCAAACCCGGGTCGATCTCCACAATCTGCTGCTAAGGAAAACTCCTCTGTTTAAAAACAAGAGAAATGATCCTTATTACCGGGTCCCCTTCACTACACCGACACGCCACAAAGCCGACACCCAAAACACAGAGACCAAAAGACCGAAAACACACAATACCAACAACTCACAAAACTGAACACCATAACACCGACACACAAAACGTAAACTACACATTACACACAACTATATATGCACTAAACTTAACCCAAACCCTAACCCTATGGTCTGACACTACTGCACTTACCCTACCCACACCCTAACCCTAACTCACTTAACCCATCCCTAAACCTAAAGTCCGTCACTATCGCACACTTACCCTACCTGCACCCTAACCCTAACTCACTTAACCCACCCTTAAACATAAAGTCCGTCACTATCGCACACTCACCCTACCCGCACCCTAACTCACTTACCCCGCCCCTAAAACTACAGTCCATCACTATCACACACTTACCTTACCCGCACCCTAACCCTAAGTCTGACACTACCACACACTCACCTTTCCTGCACCCTAACCCTAAATCCCTCACTATTGCACACTTACCTGTCCGGTCCCTAACGCTAAATCCCTCACTATCGCACACTTACCGAGTCACGCTCACACGTTGCCCATGTCGGTGTTTCGGCTGTCGGGATTTCACCTTGTTGATCATCTGCTTCGTCTGTCTTTTGGTCTCTGTGTTTTGGGTGTCGGCTTTGTGGCGTGTCGGTGTAGTGAAGGGGACCCTTATTACCACACATGCCTTTTTAAAGGCAGTTTGTACAGGAAGTGCTTTGCAAGGACCAATAAGGTCCATGCTTCATCACTTCCTAGTGTAAAAAAGAAAAAAAAAATAAGAACTTAGTTCCCAGGCTCCTGCAACCAATCAGGTCCCTTGTTTTACAGAGCAGACCTGATTGAGTGCAGCTTAACAACGAATCAAAAAAAAAAAAACAGAAGCACAGTTCCGATTTTCACAATGACGTCAGGGAACTATGCGGACATCCATGAGTAGCTGAGCTGAGGAAGTTACAGTCAGAGCAACCAGCGGCTGCTGGATGTGGGCCCTCATTTGCGAGGAGGCAATCAGGGGGTCCCCTCAGCCGTGCGTTTCATGGGTGCCTAATACCAGCTATGGCTATTAAGCCACTAGCTCATACTTAACCCAAAGAAAACAAAACTTATGATCTTCCAACCCATGAGATCCTCTCTTCCCACTACCTCCTTCTCCATCACTGCCAACAATAATACAATAATCTATCCTGACTCACAGACAAAACTACTAGGAGTCATTATCAATAACAACCTAAGATTTGATGTACATATATCACCAGCTATTAAAAAAAGTTCACAAAAAATGGGCACCTTGTATAGAAACAAAAAGTATCTAAATGACACCACTAGGGTAGCTATTGCAAGAACCCACCTCCTATCATTACTAATTTACATCTCCTCAATTCTCTTTAGCCTTAAAAAGACAGACTTAAAAAAACTGGAAACATGCTATAATAAAATAGCTAAATTTGCCAGTGATTGTCCACACTACACCCACTATTGTCATAACTTAAAAAAAATTGTCCTGGTTAGCACTACCTCATCTTCTGTCCTACAACCAACTAACTATGGTTTACAAACTTGTATACCACCCTGAAAATGCCCTACTAAACATCCTTCAACCCCACACCAACAACCGTAGCTTATGTTCAGCAAATAAATCTCTACTTTGATTGTCCAAATCCAACAATATCGCTGGCGACTCCCTATTATCACACCAAGTAGCAAAAACCTGGAACTCACTCCCTCATTCCATTATATCCACATCCAAATTCAACCACTTCAAACATGCTCTAAATAAATTCTTAAATGACTCTTGGCTTTGTTCTTGCAGCAGTCCAGGCTGACTGGCTACATAAATACCTGCTAATCCTTATACATCTCCCCTGTCTACCTACTAATCCTTATACATCTCCCCTGACTACCTGCTAATCCGTATACATCTCCCCTGACTACCTGCTAACCCTTATACATCTCCCCTGACTACCTGCTAATCCTTATACATCTCAACTGACTACTTGCTAATCCTTAAACATCTCCTCTGACTACCTGCTAATCCTTATACATCTCCTTTATCTACCTGCTAATCCTTATACATCTCCCCTGACTACCTGCTAATCCTTATACATCTCCCCTGACTACCTGTTAGTCCTTATACATCTCCCCTGACTACCCCTAACCCTTCAGCACTTTATCTACCTGCTAATCCTTATACATCTCCCCTGACTACCTGCTAATCCTTATACATCTCCCTTGACTACCTGCTAATTCTTATACATCCCCCCGACTACCTGCTAATCCTTATACATCTCCTCTGACTACCTGCTAATCCTTATACATCTCCCCTGACTACCTGCTAATCCTTATACATCTCCCCTGACTACCTGCTAATCCTTATACAGCTCCCCTGACTACCTGCTAATCCTTATACATCTCCCCTGACTACCTGCTAATCCTTATACATCCCCCCTACTATCTCTATCTCTTCAGCTCTTTTTCTTGCCCATGTATTCTACAACTGCTGCTATCTAAGCTCCTAACTTTCTCTTTTCAGCTGCCTTGATATACTATATTATAGCTGTTCTCTCTTCATATAATCTCTCATGTACCATTGAATTAGATTTGTTATAATTAAGTGTAAAAACTAACAAGCTGTCATATCAAAATTTGTATGTTATGAATTGTTAGTTTGTAGTGCTAGACTTTGTTATTGTTATTTGTGGATCTTTTCTCCCCGGGCCACCGCTGAAAATGGGTCTACATCCCAGTGGGAAAAATAAAATATACATGCATATACACAAACATATATGTGTGTGTGTGTGTGTGTGTGTGTGTGTGTGTGTGTGTGTGTGTGTGTGTGTGTGTGTGTGTGTGTGTGTGCATATATATATATAAACCTAAATTCCTACCCTTCATTTCTTGCCCTAAGAGATGAAGCTCGACTCAGTCAGAAACAATACCTTACCCAAGATATATATATTTGTTACACTCAGTTATGCAACCTATACAAAGAAGCAATATGAAGACATAAAAGTAGTCTTCTAATATCTAAACAATTTTCCATATTACATAAACAAACCAAAACAATTTTGGAAATAAGATAGCCTTTTGAATGACTGCAAGAACACTGCAAACACCTCTCCTAACACTCTGTGATGCTCACTAGGCCAAATCTTACCTTCCAATTTCCAACAAGAATTCAGTAACCTTCCATACCCCACAGCTGATGCTTCATTCCCTCCATCTCTTCCTCCTTCCACTCTCCTTTGCACTCTACTTCTCCATTTCAAATGCATCATATCTAAAGACATTAATACAGATCTTGATCACATTCCATTAGAGGCCCCTACACTCTCTGATAATCTCACACATTCTTTCATTCACCATGCAGCATTTTCATCATTGTCCCACTTCTATATATCTACAAACTCTGCATTACTCGAAACACATATGCACAGCTGTAAACCAGCTTTAATAAACCTATTATTTAAATATCCCAAAGCAGTCAAAACATCTCATTTCAGACCTATTCAATCTCACCATCTTTGGGTAAGGTACTTGAAAAGGCACTATATTCAACTATTACAGCACATTGCACAATCAAATATTTTGTCTTTAATGCAACATGGCTTTAGGACGAGTCATAATACAATGACTTCTCTTTGCATCGCAGCTGACAAGATACTACTTTATACAGATAAAAGCTAACTAACCAGTACTCTAATTACAGATACAACAGCAGCAGCATTTGATTTGGTAGACTATTCCATTCTTATAAATTATATGATAAAACTAGGAGTCAGCCAAATGCCTCCAAATGGTTCAGAGTCTCTCTCAAAGAGGCTTTTCAAAATTAAAATTTATAAATGCATTTCCTCTGATGCTTCTTTACCTTTTTCTTTTCTTCTGAGTCCCACAAGGCTTTATACTTGCCATGTATTTTCATTACTCATCAATAAATTTCCTAAAGAACTACATCATCTTCCACTTTTATTTGCTTTTGTCATGGAAATATTTAGATCTCACCCATCAGCCTTCTTACTACAAAACCAGCTTCAGAGTGTCATTCAGAAACTTACTAACCGAAATAACAAATAGCTACTGTTGAACACAGCCAAGGCAAAATCTATGCCTTTTGAAACAAACTAGAAACTCTCCAAAATCTTCAACACCTTAGAAGTCCAAGACCTAAACAAAGTATTAGTTGATGGAAGTACTGCAATCAAATGCCTGCACATATAGCTTGACAAAACACTAAACTTTCATATTCACATAGAAAGAAAAACAGATATAAAATCAATACCTCATATTTGGAGCATGAAGTATTTCCCATTTTCTTTCCTTTGTCAGTAGAATCATCATGGTTCGATAAATTATTTTGCTCAGTTTGAATATGGTCTTCTATATATTTCAGCTACCTATAGTAAAGCTCTGCGGCATATTTCCAACAAATTTTATTTCCTCTCCCAGTCCAGTAGACAAGAATATCACTGCCAAACAATCAGCAAAGACAGATGACTACCAATTCATGAAGAAATGACCTTTTGCTAGGTTTACAATTATTTGTATTCTTGTATTTGGAAACATTCTACTGCAAGCTGCTAAACATCCCACAGAAATACCCACATACTACCTATGAAGTCATACTCTGTTATGTCCAACTCTACAACCCCCCACGACAAAGCTTAAATGTACTAACCACAGCTGCTCGATTACAGTACCTAAACTTTGGGAATCTCTAACCCTCACTTAAAAGACCCAGGTGCAGATGAAAGCATACCTTCTCAGACAAGCCAAATGCAAGTGCTTACCATCAGGACTTATTACCTATTCTATTCATTCTAGGCTCCTTCATTCTTGTCTTCACTCTAAGCACCACTTTAGCCTTCATGCACTTCCCTACAATGTACTCAATGCCCTATGTTTACTTGTATATTTTTCTTTCTTCTTCAAGGATTTTTTCCAAAACTGTTTATATCTGTAATACTATACTTTATCTATATCTCACACATACAGTTTACTGTTTTAATGCAAACATTGCAAAAATAGTTTCATAACTTTATTTTATTTATTCAGAATGATGTACAAGTATCTTCCCGTCTGCTCATACTTTTTTTTTTTATTTTTGGGCTGAGTCTGAAAAATGGTCCATCAATACCAGTGGCGCACTCTGGTTAACAAACACAAATAAAACACAGTAATATAAATAGGTTATTCACCTTGCTGATTTGTCTTTTACATTATAGCTATGCACACAGTATGGCTGGGCTGACTTGCACTGTTAGGCCCACCTTCATATTCATTATTGTACCAGTATTTGCTGCTACTGGAAGTTGAGCAACAGTCTCTTCTTAAGATTATGGTCATGCAACACTGCCCCAGTCTACTGGCATTCTTTAGCTGGAGCTAGGTTGTGGTCTGCAGAATGTACTATCCTTAAATCATCTAGAGAAACTATCCTCTTGGGAGTTAGGGCTTTTGGGCACTTGTACTTTGCATTTATAATGACTTGCCTGTTCACATTCAGTCTCATTTCTTCTGCCATCTTCATATTATGAATCAGGGCAGACATTTGTCTAGCAGTGATTACACCTGTCCAATAGCAGTCATCTGTTTGAATGAACTGTCCCTTCACATAGGTGGGAAGACCAAAAGATTGCTGCTGAATTTCCAAACTCTTCAACATTTTCCACATAAAGATGTGTTATACCAACTAATGAAACAAAAAATTGCAGTTCCATATGTGTACATGTGTGTGTGTGTATTCTTGTGTGTATCTGCATATATACACACATACGTGTATTTGTTTGTGTACAGATTCACATATGCATGATTATAATTATAATAAACTTAAGACGGAGTCTACTTACTAACATCAAGTAACATTAATTTTCAAAATAATAAATTTAAAGAAACACATTGTACATTACCAGATCCTTTCAAATGAGAGATAAAGAGACCATATTTGGAGCATGGAATACATTAAAATATTCGAGTATGTATTTCTCAGATGTTCAGACAAAGCATTACAGAGCAGAGGCCTACTCACCAAACCATGTCTACAGAATTATGTAACTCAGATGTTAAACTGATTTTATAACAATTTCTGTCTTACAGTTTTACCACATTATGTGGTGCAAAAACTAACAAACTACACCTTTACCCATTAGGGAGCATTTTAGTTATTGTTGTTTATCAACAAGAAAACACTTTTAAAAATATGATTTCTATACACTGATATTCCTGAGGAAAGACAATGAACTTTAACTTTAGTAGTGTTGTTGTTGTTTGTCTTTCGGCTTTTCCCGGTTAGGGGTTGCCACAGCGGAACTCCGGTCCGCTAATGATTGGCAGTTGTTTTTTATGGTGTCGAGTTGCCAGCCCAACGCCCAACCTTCAACTAAGGCACACCCATTCAATGCATGTTTTTCGAACGCCCACTCGACCGTGGGGAGGACATGCAGACTCCGCACAGAAGGCACTCCCAACCCAAGCTGAGAATCGAATGGGATAACCTTTTGCTGTGAGGCAACAACGCCACCGCTGCGCCACCGCGGAAGTCAGTGTAAGAAAAACATGTGCTGCATATGTAGACTTTAATGGGTACAATACTGACCGTGCGTGAAGGTGCCCCATTAAAGTATATAAACGCAACACACATTACACTAAGGTAGCATTGCAAAAGTAAATGCTAAATTTATTTGGGCAATGGTTTAATAAAACGTTTATAAAGTGTTTCATTAAAAAAGGCCCAAATACATAACTATGGATAAATGTAAAAATGTATTTCAGCACTTGACTCATCAAATGGTGTGATGTATATCCTAACATCAGAAAATCAGTTTTAAGTAAAATATTTCTTTGGGGGACCATAAAGAAACACTGGCTGTGATCTCAAATAAGGACTGCTTAGCTCACTTAGTATGTTCATTTCCTTATCAATTTCATAAGCTGGAAATCCTACTTAGCCAGTTTTTCCCTTTTTTCATTCCACCACTCATAACAACTGCCTTTGCATTTTTCCCATGCAGTCTTGAATTCTGGACAAGTATATATTTGTTATGTACTAAACAGATCATGTTGTACACAGGAAAATAAGAGACACAGCTTCTGTATAAGGCATACATATTACATGTGCTCAACCAGCCACTGAAGAGACTTAGACTTGAGCTTCAAAAATTAAATTAAACATTTCTGTAATATGGCTGGACAAGGAATTTCACCTCCCAATATTGTATTTTTATTTATCCTGTAGGTATGAGGGAATATAACAACTTCTAGTTTTTCAGACTTCACCTATGCCAGTTTGCAATCATCCTATTGGGTTCTGTTATATTATATTATATTATAGTAAAACAGTCAGGAAATCTGAACAGGTATATATGATGACTGTGCTTACCATCAGGGCAGTGAACATTTGCATCTTGTTTTCTAATAGTGCCACCTTGTGGCAATATGTATCCATTAAATAACAATAAAAGAGCAGCATTGCCAGTGAATTGCACTGCATTTCTGTCGTACAAGTCTGGATGTGACAACTTGCCTATTATAGTTATACATACAGTATGCAAACAGACATAATATTACTTCTGTAGGATTCAGAAGTGTCTTTTTTTCTGCTCTGAGGTAATGCATTGGGTGCATACATTAGATGCAGTAACCAAAGAATAAAATGCATATGCTGTTCATAGAGTGTATCACAGAAAAGAGGCGAGATGTGGGAACAAATGTATTGTGCAAATGAGGAGGAGGTTTATGAATATTGGGCATCAGGGACAAAAAAAAAAAAGAGTTGAAAAGAAGGATTTAAGGCCAGGAAGGCAACTGCTAACAAGATCATTCACATAATTAACGTTTATGTCAGGCTGATTATGCTTTACTGTCACTACTTTTCAGATCCTGATTATGTGTGAAAGGTACACTCTGACCAACATGGCGTTGATGGCATACTGCTGTGACATCTGACTATTTTTCATTGTTAGCAGAAGGAAGTACAAAGCCTTGGGCAACTTTAATTGTTGCTCTAGTGGAGTGGTGTACATCATAGGATGTGGGTGTACACCTACTAGGTGGTATGTCAGGCAAACTAAAAGGATGGTCAAGAAACACATAATGGAACACATAGGGGACATAAGGAATGTTAGACTGGAAAACCCCGTGGCTCAGAATTTTCATCTTGCACATGTCTGTTCCGATGCCAGTTTCTCCTCCAGTGTTTTGGCCAAACCTCATTACAATCAGGGAGATGATTATGTAAAGAAATTGTTGCAAATGGAAACTAAGTTCATTATTAATTCTGGAACATTACATCCAAATGGCTTGAATCAAGAATTAAATTTCAGTGTACAATATTTGATTTTTTCAAAAACTTTTACACGTATTTTGTGTTGAACTTATGGTTTAGGTATTTTGTATTTTCTATATGCATTTTGGGTGGGTACTTGGCACATTAATGGTGGGGTGTTTTCTGTTTTTAATTGGATGAATTGTTAATTGGGGCTAATTAATTTTTTGTATAAAACAGACTGTGAAATGGTGTGTAATTTATTCCCTTGAAGACAGTGGCCGAGGTACCAGGAAGCATCAGTAAAGGTTTGTGCAGTCTTCTTTTCCTAATTCTAGTCTGTGTGGTTTTGGCTTTGCATTTTTCATTGTTACAAACTCTCCACCCCCACATCAAGATATAGTTGTTTGTTTTCTGCAACAATCAAATCTGCAGGGCAAATGCAGTTGTCATTTCTTTCCTTCCGACCTCATCCACACACTATGTACATGTCATGTCTGCTCATACTGGTGCAATAATCCTGGTGTGCCCAGACATGCAGTCCCACCTATTGGCGATACTGGTAACTGTCTATTCTGCTGCAATACTGCCTAAGACAGCAGGTATGTTTTATTTATACTTTATGAACATTTCCTACATTCATTTACTGGATTTACTCAGAGTATGCACCCCCTCCCCACACACAAATGGAAATATATATCTCAAAACCTAAGCCGTGCATAATTGGTTAATCATGTCTACTACTGAAGTGATGAGCCAGTAATGTATGGCAAACTGTTTATTAACTAAAATTTCATGACAAACATGAAAATCAAAGCAAAAAACAGACCGGTTTTGGCTATAAAGTTAACATAGCCTTCATCAGTGTTATACAAAACATGACTTCAATAGCGCCACTTTATAGTAGACATGTTTTATGTAGGCCAAATGTCTAGACCCTTAAGACTCCGCATATCAGAACATCTTAGTGACATCAAAACCAAAAAGACCAGCAATGCTCTCTATAAACATATTATGATTCACAAGAACGCTTCTTTCAGATTTATTGTGATTGACAAAATTATGGGCAACAGAATGAATAAAGCTGGATGGCATACTATATATAATACTAAAGAAAAGAAATGGATCATCAAATTGGGTGGGTTATTCCCACCGGGACTTAATGAGCATCTGTGAATGACCAATGAATTTTCAGATTATTAACATGTCTACTACAAAATGGAGCTATTGAAGTCATGTTTTGTATAACACTGATGAAAGCTATGTTAACTTTATAGCCGAAATGGTCTGTTTTTTGTTTCTATTTTCCTGTTTGACATGAAATTTTAGTTAATAAACAGTTTGCCATAGTTTGCTGGCTCATCACTTCAGTATTGGATTACTACTTTTGGGGCCATGCAGTTGCCGTACGTGCAGGGACTCTTTTGCTGTTAATCATGTCTACCTCACAGTGAATGAAGGACTGACACACAAGTCTGAGGTGTGGCAAACTGGAGATGTGAATATATAGCAAAGCCTCCAAATAAGGTGTAAAGGTGAAACCTCCCACAGAAAATATCCTGTGAAACTTGTTCTCACTGCTGGCTGGCGAGTTAGGTTTTATTATTTCTTATCTGAATAGGTGGTTGTCAAAATATATTACCATATCCTCCCCAGAACTTAACAAATGTATGCTGGATTTAAAATCTGCAAGAATTTGGTAATACGGGTACTATCTCACAGAGCACAGGCGTCCACCGTGTACACCTATTTTCTACATGCAGCCACTGTCCAGTTCCAAAATAAATATATATTATGCATATATGTATAGAGTCTGTTAGACCATTAATATGATAGTATGTCATTCATATCTTGTTTTTAATGTTTTATAATACATAGGTTACATTTATTGTGCTGTCCTTTTAAGTTTTCTTGTGTGTTTGATTAGTGGGATGGGCTGAAGCATGTGATTTGATGATTTCTCCTATTTAAATGTAATAATATTGTTGTAGTGTTATACTGATGAAGGGTGTAGACCCGAAAGCTTTATCCATTAAACTTTTTATGGTGTGGTATCGTTGTATGTATCTTGCATTTGGCAGTAACATCGTTGTTACTTTAGTCAGTTCCAAAATAAATGCCACTGATTGTGTCCAATCCTTTAATGCTTACATCCATCTAAGAAAGGTACTAAAGAAGCATTTACACTGCGTCACACAAGAAGCAAACAAACAGGTACATTATTTGTCCTCAAATGAAGATTACTTTTCATTATCATCTGTGTACGTCATGAGCACTGAGTTATCAGATTACACACACACACACACACACACACACACACACACACACACACACACACACACACACACATTTTACCATCCACAGCTGAAGGACACTTTTCTTTAGTTATTTGATATATTTGAATTTGTTAAGGCTGGGTAGAGCACAGATCACAAATGATCAATTTCAGTCTCAATATGGAAATTGCATGAAAACCTTTCTTACAATATAAATCATTTAAATAAAATTACAAAGAAAGCATACAACAATCAAAACATATGTACTGTATGTGCTATATGTATAAACATGTCATTTAAGCTGTCAACAGTACAATCCAAAAATGCATAAAGCTGTGAAAGTTAAAGAACTAGAAAGTGTGACTGAAGGTAAAAATAAGGGTGATTGTGTTATATATCATGTGAGAAGGCAGCTGCACTTTGCTTGTTCTTGTAGATGTGCTTTGAGCTCTGAACTTAATTTAGGGTAAGAAGAAGCGTCTTCAAGGTGGGATGTCAGAAATTCTTAGTTTATGCCCCACAATGGAGACGCAGCAGTCAGTACTAAAAGGTTTGGATTTGGAGGCTTAAACGAGAGGGACAAAGAGGTCATGACACCTCAGATTATATGGAATTTTCTGTTTTATGAGCTCTGTGGCTAAAGGACAGAGTGATCAGTTTACAGTAGTTTTAGTAGCTGTGACCCTAGTAAGAGATTAGATCTTTGTTTCACTGGAAGCTGCTTATCTTTTTCAATGGATTTGCAGATATGTTCATGCCTTGAAAGTGAGGTGAGTGATGAAACTGCAGATATTATTGGAAATAGTTTCCTTGTAGATGATGATGATGATGCTACCAGTAGGAGGACATATTCTAATTGGAAAGCAAGATACCTTCGCCTAAAGCAGTTCTACTGACTCAAAAAGAAATGGAGATCTTTTTGGCCCAGAACAGGAGTGAATTTATCTTTTTCCATGTGTTTTAAAGGTGCAATTTGAAGTTAATAAAGGGAGCTAGTGAAATTCTCTGATATTTGAAGGAGTCAATATTTTCTAAGTAAGTGTTGTTTTGGTCTATGATTTGAAGAGAACTGGAACTTTCTTGAACTTAAGACACATTCATTTTTGGCAAGCTAATAACCATTTGAATTATTGTTTTATGATCATGAAGACCATGTAATTGGGGGAAAAACTAGCCCACAGAGCCCAAACAAATGAGCAGGTACCGTTAAGCAGCTATTCTGCTCCCTGTACCATTTCTGAGTCATCTAGCCAATGTTATTTAAAGATTCCATGTTTCAACTGTACTTAACCCAGTCTGACAATTTCAAGGTCACCATAAACCCACTAAAGAAGGGCTTCCTGATATTTGGTTTAAGCCATATTTCCCATAATTCCCATCATGATCATATCTCCATGGACCTTTACAGTAAGGTCTTGCTCCTCAGCCAACAGGACTTATGTTTCGTTGGGCTCCATTTTCAACAAAATGCATGCCAGTGACCTATTTCATCTCTTAGCTGTCCTTCTGCATCATCAGGAATGGTTATGATTAGTTTTGTCCATGATCCCTGTATGTATACTTTTTCATTTTAGATAACTCTAAAAATAATGTCACCCTGGGGTAAAGTGGTACAATTATAAGTATTGCTATATCACAGCCCTTGGATTTTGGTTGAGATACTGGCTGTCTGTGGTCAAGACATGTTGAGTACAAGTGCAAGACTACATGTGAAGCAGTCATGCATAGACATGCAACAATTCATAGTCAAAGGTAGCAATGCTAAGCAGCAAAGTGCATGCCAATATGTATGTGTGTGTGTGTGTGTGTGTGTGTGTGTGTGTTTGTGTGTGTCTACAGCAGCTAAAGAATGTTTTCAGGCAGACTGACATATTTTATAGTCTACCAGTGGACACCAAGGCATGTTTAGCTGTTACTATACTAGCAACAGGGAAGTTTCAGAAACAAACAGAGGGCACCTTGTGTATATCACAGGCCTCACCTGTAGAAAATATGTTTCCTGATACACTACTTGAATACGTTGACAAATATATCTGTTATGCCAGCATGCCAGGGGATAGATCCAACTCTGTATATGACTTCTATCATATAGGCTGCTTCTCTGAAGTACTGAGTATTATTGATTGCAAATATGTAATTAAAGAGACTCCACCTGATGTATATTCACACTGCTATCTGAATAGGAAGGGTTGCCATTCTGAAAACTGCCAGGTAGTGTGCAACACATAGAGACTGATATCAAAATATATATGCAAAGCACTCTGATAGTTACAATGATTCACACATCTTGTATAACAGTTATCTATATTGTTCATAGGTTCATAGGTAGGTACTAGGCTATCTGCCCAAAGGCATTTATAAGCCTAGCCGGAATGTGTTGACTTTCACTGCCCCCTTAGATTAGTTCCCTGTGCCTCTGTCCAGGAGAGCCACTGAAGTGATCCCTGGGGTAAACTTTCTGTTTCCCATCCACTCGTCAAGGTTTCTCTTGAAGAAGGTTAGTGAGGAGCTCTGCCTAATGTAGACTGGAATCTTGTTCCAGAGCATGGGAAGTGTGGCTCGAGGGGATATGGTTTTCTTTAGGTGGAGCATGTCTATCAATTCTGGGTTGGACATGGCCTTGTATGTCAGGCAGAGATCACCTCTGAGTAGGCGGTATGCAACCAAGTACAGCTGGAGTTTCTTCAGTCGAGCTGCATAGGGCATCTGCTTGAGGCCAGTGATCCTCTTGGTGAGGTACTTCTGTGGTCTTTCCAGTTGTTGCAGGTGTCTTGTAAGGTACATCCCAAATGGGGCATTGTACTCTATGATGGGTCTCATGAGTGATGCATAGAGGGGCCCAATGACCTCTTTCGATCTGGATGCAAACCCTTTTGTGATTAGGTGGGCCACATAGAAGGATTTTCTAACCACTTTGGCAATGTGATTATCAAAGGAGAGGTTAATATCTACTTGGATCCCCAGATCCCTTATTACGTCTTCCGTATTTAGGGGCTACCACCTATGTGGTAGTTTGTGGGTACTTTTGTTTTTTGCAAAGGGGATGACTATGCACTTTTTGGCATTTAGCTTGAGACCATGGTTTTGACACCAGGCATCTGTCAGTGAGACTCTTTTGGAGGATGTCTGTGTCAGCCGGAGAGTCAATTATAGTCCCTAATTTGCAGTCGTCTGCAAACTTGGTCAGCCATAGTCCTCCTGTGCTTGCCTGTACCTCTGAGAAGTATATGCCGAACAGGAGGGGTCCTAGGACTGAGCCCTGGGGAACACCACTTGTAACCGGTTTAGAGTCAGACCTAGCTCCCGCAGCTCTTACCATGTGGGTTCTGTCCGTGAGCCAGTTGGCAACCCATCTCGTGACATAGGAGTTTATGTTCAGGCTGGTGAGCTTGTCTATAATACCTGAGTGGGGAATGCTGTTGAAGGCCTTTGCAAGGTCTAGGTAGGCTGTATGGACCACCTTTCCTTCATCTATAGCCTTGGTAACTGTCTCAAAGAAGTCCACCAGGATTAGGAGGCATGATCTGCCCTTAACAAAGCTGAACTGGGTAGGGTCAGGTTTCCAATGTCTCTGTTAATGAGATCCATGATGATGCGCTCCATAGCTTTGCAGACCAAGCTAGTCAGGCTTATAGGGCGATAGTTCCTGGGGTCCGTTGTGGATCCACCTTTGTGGAGTGGAATAACCGTTGCTGTGCACCACTCTGTGGGCACATAGCCTGTGGAGAAGCTGAGTTTAAACCATGTGTTTAGGTGAGGGGTTTGTTCATCTTTGATTTCGTGAAGGACACAGCCTGGGACACCGTCCAGTTGCACTGATGCTGTGTTTTTGGCTTTGGAGAGGGCTGTTTTAACCTGAGTGTCTGTGATTTCAGGGGCACTACATTCTTCTGGTATAGTTATGGGCCCTTTTGGGTGTGAGAGGGGGGTAAAGTTTGCACTGAACCTGCCTGCCAGGATGTTGGCTATATCGGTCAGTTCAGTGTATTTTGTGCCATTCTGCACTAACTCCGAGCAGATCTGAGAATTGCCACTTAGATTCTTGACATAGCTAAAGAATGCCTTGTGGTTATCTTTGGAGTCCATGGCAATTTTTCTTTCGAAGCTAGCCTTGGATGATTTTATGAGGGAATGTAGTTTCTTGCTGATACTGATCAGGGATGTCTTCCCTTCTTGGGATTTTACTCTTTTCTGTACTAGTTTCCTCCTTCTATTGTACAGCTTGTTTATGGCAGGTGTCCACCATACTGGTCTCCTTTTCTTGGAGGAGTGAGTCTTGGTTTTGTTTGGGATAGCACAATCCATGCATTCTTGTAGGTGCCCGTAGAGTGCATTAGTAAAGGATTTTGCAGCTTGGACAGCATTATCCTTTAGCATGGGGGCTTTGAAACTTCCCACCTCAGTCTTAAGTAATGTGAAGTTTGCTTTTGAAAAGTTTTTTACGGTGGTTTCTTTGACCAGCGGGTGGTGGCAGAATGTGGATATCCAGAGTGATTAGTTTATGGTCAGATCTAACCAGCGAAGGGTTGACCTCCAGTGTGGAACACTGGTCGCCCATGTTAGTGATGACCAGGTCCAATATATTGTCACCTCTGGTGGGGGTATTGACCAGTTGATCCAGGGCATTTGAGTTTATAAATTCTAGGAAATGTTGGGCAAGGGAGTTTGTACTTGAGTATTTCTCCCAGTTAATGTTTGGGTAATTGAAATCACCCAATATCAGGGTGTTTGGTAGGACCTTTATGTTTCCCAGTGTTTCCAGGAATGTGGAGTGAGGGTCCTGGGACATGGTGGGTGATCTGTAGCAAGCTATAATTTGAATAGCAGTTTTGCCCACTGTTAGTTGCATGTGGATGATCTCTGAAGCATCATGCTGTGCCACTAACCTGGAGGTGTGGGTATCCTTGATGAATATGGATACTCCCCGCCTTTTGTATTTTGGTCTGGGTTTTGTGGCCAAAATGTATGGCATGCGTTGTAGCCTGGTAGTGCTGGGGTGCTCTCTAGAGTCTTAAACCAGGTTTCTGTTACTGCACATATATCAATTTTCTCCATACTGTGGAGTGCCTCGAGTGTGTGCATTTTGAGGTTTAGCCTTCTGGCATTGAGTAGCATTACCCTCATTTTTTTGTTACTTGTGCTATTTACGGTGGTGGGTTTGTCTTTTGAGCCCTGCCTAAAAAAGGCACTATGGGGGTGGCAAAAACCTTGGCCAGTATTCGAAAGCCTAAGGGTGACAGATGCAAGCCGTCTCTAGAGAAGCAGCATGGCTTGTCGAGCATGTCATCCCAGGCTGACAGACACTGGATCCCCTTTGAATGACACCAGAAGCTTAGCCAATTGTTGAAATTGATATTTTTTTTCTCTATACCATGGTATCATTCTTGGTGAGGGCAGGATGCTACTCAGGATCAGGGTTATACTGGCCTGGGCTATGTGATCAGAGAGCTCTCCATGTCTCTTTTCATGTAGTCCAGGGAGGTATGGCTCAGGTCATTCACACCAACATGGACAATGACAGAGTCATATTTATACTTGTTCTGGAGTGACCTGAGTGCTTGTGTTATGTGGCAGATCCTGTGCACCCGACAGGCAGCTAACAGTAACCTTCTCCTTGTTCAGCCTAGTGAGTGGGACATCAGTGTGCCTGACTATAGAGTCACCTATTACTAGTGTGTTGGGTATGTTATTTTGCCTTAAGGGCTGTGATTGTGTGGCACACTGGTTTTGTGAAGTATGTGTTTCATGGTTTGTGTTGGGGGTTGGAGGTTGCTTGGATGTCTGTTTTGGAGGTCTCTGTTGCTTCTGCAGTTTTTTAATTAGAGCCTCCAAGTATGTTTTCTTGTATTTATGTGTATTTTTTGCCGGTGCTGATTTCATAGGTCTATGTGAGATTGGTGGTTTGATGCAAGTAATTCCCTTCTCCTCTTGAATGCCTGGTCCAGTCTTGGGTTGAGAGAGCTTAGCCTTCAGTTTGGCTGCATAATTGCATCTCTTGCATGTATTAGTGTTTGGTGGAAGGAGCAGAGGGTTGTCTGTGTACATGAGGCAATTGTAACATTGCCTCAAAATGCCCAGATTCACCAGTTGGACCGGAGAGTACACCTGAAACTGCCCTTTGGACATGCCTGGATTGGTATAGTGAACTGTTTTACTAACTGGCTGGTAAGGTCGAATAGAGAGCCTTGTCCTTCTCTACAGTATGGGGGGGGGTCTAGTGCTAAGGTTTATTAGTGCTTGCTATGTGTTTTGAGCAAGTGCCGGTATGAGAAGTGAATAGTTTGAGTGCTTAAGTTGAACGTTTGTCTAGTTCCAAGGGAAAAATTGAAGAGTAGACTTTGTGGAGCTGGGAATACTTATACCCTAGCTAACCATTGCTGCCTGGTGTACAAAACCGCACAAATGTGGATTTTATAGCAGGAAAATGAAAGAGATAGAAATTAGCCCCAAATGACCAATAAACTACTAATTTCTGGGCTGAAACCACTCCTCCAGGGACAGATAGGCTGCTCAAAGCTCCCTCTCTCACAGTGAGCAGAGAAACTTCCTTCTGTCCAAGTAAGGTATGGGCAAACACAGAAACTCGTAACACAGCCCTGAATTTAGCACTAACCTGAAAACTGGACTATACTAGCTTAGAAAGGTGGAAAACAAGTATACTTTATTTTTGTTTTTTTCAGAAAATAAAGCAGATACAATAAAAAAACACTTTAAATGCACTGAAATGGCTATCACACTTGAGTGTGTAGCCTACAACAGTTAAAAAGGTAATTTAAACACAAAAATGACTTTGTTAAAGTGCAGACAGTAAAATATGTACACTATGTAGCTGAAACAAGCTTTTTAAATCACAGAAACTCTAGAAAATCGGCATTTTAGGCGGAATTAGCTAAAGGGAGCAACAAAATGCAGAAAAATGATACTTAATCACTCCAAAGTCTCTCTTTTGTCTATCTGCTGCTGTAGAACTCTGCAGGGCTCCAGGCAGGAGCTTGCTGATATTGCTCCTATCTGGATGATGAAATTGCTCAGATCCACTTAGTTGGTAAGTATAGATACTGTAGTAATATGACACATATACAGATGTATAAAGTTTTTATACATATCTGATTCTGCCCAACAGTCTTTTATGTGTTTCAGGTGGAACAGGAAACTCACTAGAGCCCTGGATAATAAGGCCTATACTGAATCCACACAGCACTGACTAACAGCAATATAACCTTGCCCATAAGCAAACAAATCATGGCAGCACATCTGTAAATACCATATATATATATATATATATATATATATATATATATATATATATATATATATCTGTATGTATATAAATCAATTTGCATAGTATCTAGCCAAATAAGGTCTCTTTCTCCAGTATCTATGGTTTACTACATTTTAGTGAAGTGCATTGTTGTGCCACGTCCTGAATGCTTAAATGAAAACAAAAAAATACAGGAGAAAAGTGAATATTTAACATTGCTTTTCTTTTTCAAACTTGCTTTGTGCAAGAACTTATAAACACCATCTCCAGATTTTTGGCCATTCACTCATTCTCCACATTTAAGACTCAATGTTGAGAGTCTTGGCAATGTAAACAGCTACTGCATAATTGACATGATTCCTCAATGTGTGTTTAATGGACTGTGGCCATGAATACATGCAGGATGCCTATATGTGTACATGACTCATGCGTCATAGCAGAATGTCTGTGCATTGCTCACAAGCCATAATTCACAGTTCACATGCATATCATGTGTTGCCATTGTGTTCCTCATGAAACTGCAACCATTTTCAGAGAATTTTTGTAGTGATGGCTGTATGTGCTAGTGTTTGACAGAAAACACCTGACAGGAATGCTAAGCACAGCAAAATTATTCTCTGCCTGCTGCATAGCCAGTTCAGTCTGGTGTTAGTTCATTAAAGAAAGTGGGTGTTTGGCTAGGCATGACCTGGCAAAGGTCTTTACCACTTTAACAAGGATCCCCAGGATCAGAGAGCTATGCAGACACTAGTATAATGAAATGTGGTACCACAGCTCTGAAGATCACTAGCAGTGGGAAGCATAGATCAAGCAAGAATGTTGCAATTTCATGCAAGGATGCTGCAAATGGTACAGAAAGTGTTTGCCACTTCTATTTTTTCTAATGTTCTTTTACTGTAATTCAGAGCAGTGTTCCTAATAATGACAGTTCCATGACTTACCAAGTGGACTACTGTGGGAAACTGAATATGTGCTCTCAGTGTTGAGGATGGCAAATAAGGTGATGTGTCAATGATGTATTTTGTGGGGAAATTGCACTTAACAATTATGTTATAAGGCTGTAGGCTCCATACCAGGCTTCTTCTATTTAGCTGCAGGACTGTAGCTTGATTCCAGTCTTCAACAGTTAGTTTTCAGTTTATTCACTTCCTCTGAGTTGCCTGCATTATATATCTGTCACCTAGAAGGTGACATACAGTTTGCATTTAATATGTGACCTAGTAAAATGCAACGTTATTGCCATCTTGGCGGTTTGGTCTACTGAATGTTTCCAGAAGGTCCCTACCTTGATTGATAGCCCGCTCTTCTTAGCCTTGGTATACTTGGCTTCACTTTGCTTGCATACCCTACTCCATTCCTACCCACCTCATCAGCATTTAATTTACTCTTCTCCACTCACAAACTCATCCATCACTTTTTCTAGTCCAGACATTACCAATGGTGAGCTGCACTCAGTTATATACCAATTACTTCCAAAAATATCACAATCAGATGTTGGACAATTAGACCTTATCACTATTAGTATTAACAGCTATCCACATTTCATGTTATGCACAAAAAAAATCTCATTTTGCAATAAATGTACTACTTTTCATAATTTCTAACAACATCTAAACTAAACAATCAGCAGCTCCATAAACACTACAGTAAAGGACTTAAATCTCCATTGGCATATAAATAAAATAGATAAATTACCACTGTATGTTACGCAAAGCAGCACCCTTGTATCCTTTAAATCAAACCTTAATGACTGGATGTAAATCCATAAATTTGTTCCTGGTAAACCTGCTTTTCCCTTTTAGACTTGGGAGGAGGTGCAACTTCAGGGTGGTCATTGGCAAAGTGAAAATGGTTTCTGGACTCACTTGCTTCATAATTCAAGAACCCTTCAGTACAGCATAAACCCAGTGGTATCCCTTTCAGACAGGCATAAATGTCAAGACTCAAAAGTGAGATCCACCTCAATCTAGGCCCTCCCATGGCTTTACTAAATACTACAAACATGGTTTTAGCAACAGAACTGAAAATATTAGTAACACAGAACTTGCTACACCTAAAGACACCATTCGGACAAAGACTAAAGACATGAAAATAGTTTTAGTACCAAGAGTATCTCCAACACTAGTATGTCTAGATACAAGATGACAATGAATATTATACTTCTTAAACTATAATAATTACAAAAGCTGGATAAATGACCACATAAGAATTAAAATTTCATCCCACATGGCTTCAAAGTGTTTTAATTTGATAGGAAGAAAAAGGACGTTAAAAGGTATTGGAGTATTATCAAAAGCTCCCCTCAAATGTATTCTGTTTGAAAAATGAATTTCCTCAAGATACAGGTGGTCATGCTGACTGGCAGCAAGTCAGGAGAATGGTGTTTGGCCAAGTTCAGTTGGGTTGATGGGCCAATCAGAAGAAGTGAGGAGGTAACATCTGATGGATGGATGGCCTCCAATGTGCAGACATGGCCAATACAGCTAACATGGCATTGGGAAACACAATTGCCATTTGAAAAATCTGAAGGTAATACTACTCAATGCTAGAAGTCTAAACCTCAAAATGCACTCTCTCGAGGCACTCCTAAAAATGGAGAACATCAATATTTGTGCAGTAACTGAGACCTGGTTCAAGGCTCCAGAGAGCACCCCTGCAATACCAGGCCACAACTCTTACCACACTTTTCGGCTAACAAACCAAGACAAAAACACTAAAGTTGGAGGAGTGTCCATATTCACCAAAGATATTCACACTTCCAGGCTAGTTGCCCAACACAATGCATCTGAAATTCTCCAGGTGCAACTAACACTAGGTAAGACTGCAATCCAAATTGTAGCTTGCTACAGATCCCCCACCATGCCCCAAGATTCTCACTACACCTTTCTAAACATACTGGAAAATATTAAGATACAACCTAATACTGGGTGATTTCAACTACCCTGTCATTAACTGGGAAAACTACTTGGGTACCAACACCTTTTCCCAATGGTCTTGGAATTCGTAAATTCCAGCGCCCTGACTCATCTAATCCATTGTCCCACCAGGGGCTCCAATATCATAGACCTGGTCATTACCAACATGGGAGATAGATGCTCCACACCAGTGATCACCCCGTCATTGGTCAGGTCTGACCATAAGCTAATCACCCTTGACATCCACATCCCACCCCCACCCCCAGTAAGGAAACCTCCGTAAAAAACTTCTCCAAAGCCAACTTCATGCTACTCAAGTCAGAAGTGACAAACCCATGCAGACGGGAGCTGAAAGTTCAACTGCTGAATCCTACACTAAGGCACTGTACAAGCACATCCACTCATGCATGAATCGTGCCATCCCAAATAGAACAAAGATGCTCGCCTCCAAAAAAAGTAAGCCAATCTGGTGGTCCCCTGCCATAAACAAACTATACAACAGAAGGAAAAAACTGTTGAAGTAAAAAAGGAAAATCCCAGAATGCAAAAAAAACCCCTTACCAGCCTCAGTAAGAAGCTGAGATCCCTCATAAAGTCTTTCAAAGCTAGTTACGAAAATAAAATTGCCAAAGATTCCAAAGACAACCACAAGGCAGTCTATAGTTACATCAAGAATCTAAATGGCAATGCTCATATATGCTCTAAGCTACAACAGAATGGCATTAAATATGCTGATCCCAAGGATATTGCCAATATCCTGGCAGATCGATTTAGTGCCAACTTCACCTCCCTCTCACCCCCTAAAGGGCCCATCTCAATACCAAAAGATTGCCAAATTCCAGTAATCATGGCCACACAGGTAGAAACTGCACTCTCCAAAGCTAAGAATACAGCATCCATGGGACCAAATGACATCCTGGGCTGTGTACTACATGAACTACAAAATGAACTGGCACCTCACCTAAGTGTCATGTTTAATCATAGCCTCGCCTCAGGCTTTGTGCCCACTGAGTGGCGCACAGCTACAGTTATCCCACTCCACAAGGGGGGATCCACCTTGGATCCCGGGAACTACCATCCCATCAGTCTGACGAGCCTGATCTGCAAGGGCATGGAATGCATTATCATGGAACTTATAAACAAAGACATTGGCAACATTCAAACACTGGACCCCACCCAGTTTGGGTTCGTGGAGGGCCGATCTTGTCTCCTGAACCTGATTGACTTCTTCAAATCAGTCTCCAGAGCTGTGGACAAGAGTAAGGCGGTCCACACAGCCTATCTGGACCTCAACAAGGCCTTCGACACCATTCCCCACTCTGGAATCATTGATAAACTTACTAAGCTGGGCATAAATCCCTACGTCACTTGATGGGTTGCCAACTGGCTTACTGACAGAACCCAGAATGTAAAAGTAGCCGACTCCAAATCCAGCTCCAGACAAGTGACAAGTGGAGTACCTCAGGGTTCAGTCCTGGGACCGCTCTTGTTTGGCATCTACTTCTCTGAAGTACAGGCCAACACTAAAAGACTCTGACTAACAAAGTTCACAGATGACTGCAAACTGGGAGCCATTATTGTATCCCCAGATGATGTGGATATTCTACAAAAGGGCCTTACAGGAAACAGCTGCTTGGTGCCAGAGCCATGGGCTCAAGTTTAATGCCAAGAAATGTATAGTTATCCCCTTTGGGAAAAAACATGTACCCATGAATTACCACATAGGTGGCAGTACACTAAACACTGAAATTGTGATGAGAGACTTAGGGACACAGGTGGACAGTAGTCTCACCTTCGATAACCACATCACCACAACAGTCAGGAAATCCTTCTATGTGGCACACCTCATCACTAAGGGCTTTTCATTCAGAAAAAAGGAGGTCATTGTCCCACTGTACTCATCCCTCATTGGACCCATTATAGAGTACAATGCCCCATTTGGTATGTACCTCACAAGACATCTGCAACAGCTGGAAAGGCCGCAGAAATACCTGACTAAAAGAGTCACAGGCCTAAAGCAGATGCCCTATGCTGACTGTCTAAAAAAACTCCAGCTATACTCTGTGGCATATCGTCTACTCAGAGGCGATCTCTGCTTAACATACAAGGCCATGTCAAACCCTGAGCTGTTGGACATGTTCCACTTAAAGAAATCCCAATCCCTCAAAGCCACATGCTCAAGGGATCTAAACCTTGTCATCACATTGAACAAAACATGCTAGAGAGATAGGTTCCCTTTCCCAGAGACTCCCCATATTCTGGAATAGACTGCCCATACTTGTCAAGCAGAGTTCCTCCTTGGCCCTCTTCAAAAGGAACCTTGTCGATTGGATGGGAGATAGGAAATTCAACCCTGGGGATCACGTCAGTCGCCATGCTTGACAGGGGTCCAGGGAAGTAAATATTGGGGGAAGAAATATCCAGGGAATTGTTATGGCTAGGCTTGTATAGGCCCTAGGGCCGATAGCCTAGAACCAAACTATGAACCTATGAACCTATGAAACAGAATGAACAAAAGTCTTCAAGATTTTCATCTTAAGTAATTATGCTTTTCATATGTAGCATGGCTATGCAATTCAAGGTTTTTTTCCATATATTTAATTTAACTACTGTGTCTTAATAAAATGACAGTGGAATGTAAGCTATTCATAATGAAAATGAGCTTAGCATTCCTACTGGTTGCAAAACAATTCTAGATAAAATATGTTTTTGTAGATAACATGCCCGAACTGACTTTTAATTTGGCATTTTGAGACTTCATACAGAAAGGATTTTAGGCTTTTACTATCACACCCTAGTACACTTAAGTTTTTTGATTTACCAAAGATTGAAAGGAAAGATTTTCACAAATATAGTGATAAGAAGGATTTCTCTTTAAAAAGGTAGATGGGGTGGAATGGGTCGTATGAATATCACAGATTACATGAGAGCTCTTAATGATACAGTAGGCTGTTTTGCACTGTATTTCAAATATTTAAAGTGCTGCTGTTAAATTGTACTGTTTTTGAAGAAGATTTTGCACTTTAAATCTGCTTTTCATCTGTTATTGCTGACATATTACACGTACTTATTGGGCTGCATCCATATTCCGCTAGAACTGTACATTTACTACTGAGAACTAAATTGCACTTTATCTAAAACTCTGTTAGTATTTTTTTCTGCACTCTGGGTGGCCACAGACTGCAGTTTCACATTAGGAAGTCTTTGGCCTGCTCCCTAGTAGTAGTAGAAAAAAGGGCCAGGTCACTTCTGAGCTGGGATGCACTGTTTCAAACCTCCAAGTGCCTGCTTACTATTGGCCAGAGGGTTCATTTGTTTGCTTAAGCCTTGTTCCTGTCCGTATAAAGCTGTCATACTTACAAAATGCTGCTTATCAGACAACAGGATTCAGACGCATAGAACTGAAACTTAATTACAAATTGAGAGGCAAGTTTGCACACTGAGCAGCTAGTCTGCATGCTGAGAAGCACCCACCCCTCGAGCTTGATCCTAGGGAGTTTTAGGCTGTCTTGTTAATAATCTGCACTCCTCCACCAACCAAGCTACTCATCTGTTAACCTACTTTGTACTACTCCCCCAAGAAGAATATGCAACTAGGATCCAAACCTATAGACATGGACTTCATTGCTGTCTCTGCAGCTTGCCTGGCAGCCATGGGCATCCTGAAGCAATGGAGCAATTACTTCATGTACTCCGACAACCAGCTAATCCTCAAACATATGAAAATGGTATTTGAGAGTTGTAATTATACAATGTCATTGCAGAAAGGTTCTTACCTACAAGCATGTACACTCAGTCACTGAGACATGTTTTAAAACTCTGGCACCCTAGCAGTGCAGGGCTAAAATGTCTTCCACATATTTGCACTAGCTTCTACACAGGAAGGCACAAAAGGTGGAGGTGTTTTTTATACATTAAAAATATGCACACCTCAAGACTGGGCCATCAGTATGATGGGCTTGAGTTTCTGCATGTCCAAATCACCATAAACAAGGTCCCACACTGTACCATATCCTTGCAAGCTAAAGGGCCCCTTCAATGACCCAAGAAAACCACAGCATTTACTTAAAGGCACTTGACACACTCCCTAGCTAACCCAACACCATGTTAATGGGCAACTTCAACTACCTTATTATAAAGTGAAAATCATACACAGCCCCTGACATACAGGCCCAGAGATTCCTGGACTTTGCAAATATTAACACACTGAACCAACTATTTCATGTACCACTAGGGGCTCAAATATTCTCAACCTGGTCCTCACAAATATCACAGAACACTGCCCCCCAGTGTAATGCCTTCTCTAGTCAGATCAGACCATAAAGCTATCTTATTTGATTAAATATAAAACCAGGGCCACCTGGATGCCTTAGAATTTTTAAAAATTACTCTAAGGCAACTTCCCACTGCTAAGTGATACCCTAAATACATTCAAGCCAGCCTAACAATGAGAATAATGCTGCCAATGCAAAAACATTCACAGAAACTTTGTATAATCCTATCATCAGCTATACAGAAACTGTTATACCTACCAGAAATAAGTGCAGGGTCAGGGCTAAAAAACAGCCATTGTGGTGGAATCTCAACAATAACAGGCAATACAAATAAAGGAATAAACTCATGGCAATAAGTGCAAGGAAAGGGCAAAAAACAAGTGTGGCACAATCTCAACACTAACAAGCAATACAAAAAAGGAATAAACTCATGGCAATAGGTGCAGGGCCAGGGCAGAAATCTGGAATCTCAGCATTAACAGGCAATGTAAAAAAAAAGGAATAATTTGTGGCAAAAACTAAGAGGGATAATACCCAGCAAGGTTGTTGCTCCCTCTTTAAGGTTAAAGCTCGCTCTTTAGCCTAAACAAGCAACTCAGGGGTTAATGAGGGCCACAAAAGACAAATTTGAGGTAAAAATAGCCAAAAAGGTCAAAAAACCACAAGGCTTTCTTCGGCTATGTGCAAAACCACAAAGGCAGTAGACAT
Organism: Protopterus annectens; assembly: GCF_019279795.1. Classification (NCBI taxonomy): domain Eukaryota; kingdom Metazoa; phylum Chordata; order Ceratodontiformes; family Protopteridae; genus Protopterus; species Protopterus annectens. Next base: position 345,516,623 of record NC_056749.1, read on the forward strand.
CAATGTAATCAAATTAAACGTAAATGGTGTCACCTACATAGAACCAGAAGATACAACTAATCTCCTGGCTGTCAAATCTGGCTCAAACTTTATTCTGCTCACCCCCATCCCAGGATATTTCACTGGAAATTCTGAAATCCATCACACCACCAACCGTCATTAGAGAGCAGGTTTTCAAGGTGTTCTCTAAGACCAAGAACACTACACTGATGGTTCCTGATAATATCCAAGAATTCCTCCTTAACAGCATGTAACATTAATTATCAGCCCCACTAGAATATCTGTTCAACCACAGCTTCTAAACAGGCTTTATATGTAATGAATGGAGGACTGTAACAGTTACACCACTGCACGAGGGCAGCCCATCCAAGGACCTGTGAAACTACTGACCCATTAGCCTGAGAAGCCTGTTGTGCAAGGCTATGGAAAGTGTGATGAGCCCTTTTTACCCTGGACCCCATATGACTTGCAAAAGGAATGTCATGGGTTAGAGTTAGAAGTGCCAGACTGTAGGCTCTAGACACTACAAACTGCTGAATTACCTCACCCACTAGCACTCCCTCTGGGGTCCACTCACTATACAGCAACCCTTTGTTCCAGTATACAGATTCACCCTTTCCTTGAGAATCAGGTGCCTCCTTAGTTACCTCCCTCAGGCCTTGTAATGTAGAGTCTAACAGCTGATCCTATCTCACTCTACTTTTGTGACTCTTCCCAGCTCCCCTTCCACAGGAAGTCTGGTAGCTTCTGACAGAGGTGCCTCACTGCCAGCCTGTGTACTACCACTCACTTCTGCCCCTGCAGTCCCTCTGTTCAAGGGAACATCAATACCTACCAGCAGCTGTGGCTCACCTTCAGCCCCACTGCTACAGGGTAGCTCCCTTTCTGAAATAGCACCTCACTAGCCCTGGCTTCAGGTGTGAGGCTTGTCTGGGTCTCCCCCAGGCTACCAGAGCCACATGCCTGTCTCCAAGCCTGACTGCATGTAACTACATGCACACAAGGTACTGCATTATCAAAATCATTCCCTATTAAGACATTTGCAGGGATATTTTCAAATACATGTACTTGCTTACTTCCTTTTCCACCCTCCCAGTCAAGGTGGACCCTGGCCAAAGGCATTTGGAATGCAGTCCCTCCTAAAGTTCTAACTGGAGTGGACTGCTCCTCTTTAACCACTGCAGGCTTCACAATGGTTATGTTAGAGGCTGTGTCTCTCATAGCAGTGGCCTGTTTTCCATCCACTAAGATCGGATATAAACTCTGATGACAGTTTGGTACCCCTTTTGTCTCCAGGCAACTTACTTCTGGCATACTGTTATTCCCATTTGCTGGCAGCCCCACCTCCCCCCCCCCCCCCACCTAGCCTCTGTGGTCATCTATATGATACATGGCCTCACTGGTTACATTTAAAACATTTAACCCTTGATTTTGGCCATCTACCTGAACTACTGGCTTCCCCTGTTACTGAGGGACTGTGCTGGGGTGGTTTAGGCTACCCACCGTAGGTTCCCTTATAGCCATGTCCAGCACTGGTTATCCACTTCCTGTGCAGTGATACCCTGCTTGCTAAGTAGAGATGCTTTTTTTTTCCCAGTTCATCTGCAGAGTTACATTACGGGTCTGCCAACCAGATTATCATGTCCTCAGGCAAAGTGCTAATAGCTTGTTCCCTCACCAAAAGGTCTGCCAGCCATTCAAAATTGGTGTCCTGACACCCACTCACCCACCTATGAAAATAAGTCCTTAACTCGGCAATATAATCACATGCACTTTCATCTGCCTTGTGTCTATGCTCATAAAACTTTTTTCTGTAACCTTCAGGTGTTAACTTAAAACATTCAAGTAAACAATATTTGACTTTATCATCATTTAAACATCAATATCAGACAATTTAGAAACAGCAGTTATAGTTTACCATGGTGTAGGGGAGCCAGGAACTGTACTCAGAACCCTTGGTCAACATTATACTGTTTACATACCCTTTCAAATATATGAATAAAACTATCAAAATTATCAACCTCTGTAAATTGTGGAAGAAATTTACTGACCTTTTTGTTTCTGGGGTTCAGTTATTCCTTTCCCTATTACCTCCATGACATTGGTGAAGAGTCAGCATCTCCCTCTAATGCTGACACTGCTTCTCATTTTCTTTAGCTTCCAAATGCCGCAGTCTGTCTGCTGATTCTAGTTCCAAATGTTTGGCCTCTAGTTCAAGTATCTTTAACTCCAGTTATTTTTAAGTCCTCTGAAGAAAAGATGAACTGTCCTGTTTCTGAGGATTGAAAATTCCCATCATCAGTCTGGTTATCATCCTAGTTGTTGGTCTGAGCTGTGACTAAGGCTGAAATAATTTTCTGTTCAGTCAGTTTGCCATGCATCAGTCCTTTGGCTTTGCACACCTTGGCCAACCGTTTTTTTGTCAGCTTGCTATAATCCTCTGCTGACATATTTGCCTGCTTCCCATGACTAAACTAAACTAACAACAAAAAATAAATAAAACTGTTGTAAAATGAAACTCTGAATGTTTAACTTGTGGCTGCTTGAGAATACACCCACCTTTAGTGACAACTGCCTTCAGGCTACAAAAGTTCAATTAATATCCACACCACTGCTCACCAATATGGGAGGCCTCATCTCTAGGCCAGTAATCAAGGAGCCTAAATCCTCACCACTGACACTGGAAAAAAACATTCACTTGAAACAAAAATGTATACACCCAGTATTTCCAGATGCAGCTCTCTACATCAAGTACAATTTCCCTTAAGAGCACACAGGGAACACACTCAGTCTATGGTCTGGGTTTCTCTATCTGTCTCCCTCCAGGTCCCCAGTGAGAATCTCTACTGGTTCATTATAGAGTTGAGACCTCAGCTAAATGCCCAAGCCAACTTCCCCACCACTCTCTCTGTGAAACCAGTGCTCCAAGCAGCTGACACACACACACACACACACACACACACACACACACACACACACACACACACACACACACACACACACACACCTGGAAAAGGCTGGCACAGATTTACTAGCTATGCCCCCTTCTGCCCAGACTATAAGGTAGTTACACTGCCATCTGACACCTACTCTAAGGCACTTGCAATGGTACCCAGTTATACTGAGTGAAATTAATAATAATACAAGTGTAAGTTTGACCAACAGCAAGGCTTTCAGGAGTGGTCAGAGCTATCATCAAATATATGTAAGTACTCTCAGAGATTAAAACATTCTCTAAAAGACCAGCTACAATGAACAGTTTAAATATATTTAATAATAAATAAGAAAACAACATGAAAATATGAAATATCTATTTACAGTAAACTCCAGAGTTTAAACACAGGAAATAGTAAAATAACACAGATGATTAGATTCACACAGTTACAGAAAAATAGTACTTAACTAATCTCACTATATTTTTCTAACTGATTTAGATAATTACTATCCAGAGTAAGGCAAGATGAAGTAGGTGAAAGATCCTTCTAAGTCAGGTTCCAAGAAATGGACTGCTGCTGAGACTTTGGTCTTATCTAATATTAAAACATTATTTCTGTACAGAATAATATCACATACATCTGGCCATCTGCAACCCCCCTCCCCATTGCTAGACACTGTCAGGAATTTTCACATAGGTGTCAATAATACACACACACACACAGCCTTGCTAAGATTTGCTGCAGCTCCTGAAAGTCATAACCATGAAAAACCTCCACTCTTCCTACAGGAGCTAATAAACTGTACTTCTTACTGACATTGCATCGCTGGCTTCATTTAAAACTGTGAGATAACATCTTTATGGCCTAGTTCTAGTAATTTAATTTCTTACTATTTCTCAAAATTAGCTGGAGCTGAGCTTAACCTCTTCTCTTCCAGTATCCTCTGCTAAAACATATAGATTTAAACAGTAACAAAACAGTACAGTCTAATATACATGTATATTTATTTTCTGTCCAGCAGGAAACACGAGTGAAACATTTTTAACACAAGCAACTTTACAAATACATTTTTAAACACAAGCATCAGTACAAATCAGTTTGATATACAAATTAAATATAATTCTCTACAAAATTCCAGCTAGCTGTGCTGGCATATGTTACACAGCCACTGACCTACTTCTCCTGGCATAGCTGGCAATACCTCACATTGTCATAATCTTACAAATGGGTGTTTAATTATAATGGGTAAAACAGATATTGAAACAAATGGTAGTATGTATCCCAAGCAGTAAGGCTTTTCAGAGTGTCCCTGGTGTTATCACAATAAGCATAAACACTCTCACATTATTAAAAAAAATCAATCACTAATTAACCAGTCACAATGACAAGTAGTAAGATATTTAATAATAAATAAAAGATTTAAAACATGTAAATACTGAATAGCAGATTCCAATAAACAACAGAGTTTCACACACAGGAAGTATGAAAATAATACTGCAGGATATATCTCACACTGATTTTAGAAAATCTCTAGCTAACTAGCTGTAGTTCCTTGACTATCTGAAGATTAACTGTCTCTGTATAAATTAAATACCTCAGCAAATAAAGATTATACTTTTACTTCTGCAAGGCAAGATAAGGAATTATGTCCACACTACAAGCTGTTGTCTGTCCTCAGCAAGTGGGACAACTATTCTTGAAACAACTGGACTACTACTGCTGAACAGCTCTGGAAAACAACAAACTGAACAACTGACTCAGAACCTGCTTTTATAGCAGATTTTTTAAAACGTAAAAGGAAGCTGCTATGAGAATTATACTATCTCATATCAGACTTTGAAAAGTAAACCAACATCTGCAGTGAAGATACTATTGTCCCAGCCCTGGCACACAATGACATCACATCTAGGTCAGCTGACTCTGGAATAACATACATTCAGAATTCTCTTTAAAAAACATGCACATTTGGTCAGTTAGAAGAACACTGTTTGATATTCAAACATTGTGCATAACTCAGAGTGATTATCAAAAGACATAAACTTATTTACATAATTATAGCTAGTCATGCTGGCCTATATAACACAGGGTCATTTACAATTATTTACAAAACTTCAGCCAGTCATGCTACTAGACATAACAATATATAATATCCTCATATCAAGCACACCACTGCATGAGGGCAGCCCATCCATGGACTTGGGAAATTACTGACCCAGTAGCCTGGCAAGCCTGCTGAGTAAGGCTATGGAGAGGATAATTGTGGAAATCATAACTTATGCCATCTTCATTTTCTTCCTGTGAAGAAAAATCTGCTTTAAATAACTTAATTTCTTCAGTTGCACAAGTAACTACTCATTGTTTGCAGCAAGTGTATGAATGTTAATACTTCTTCCAAGGCTATAGCCATTGGTAGAGATTTAGGAGATTTGCTTGATGAATTCTCAGAAACTTCTAGATAATGTTAAAAATGAGATTTTAAATTCTCCCTTGGATAAAGATTTAGCATTTGGTCCCTCTGCTGCAGATGTGATCAAAAACTGTGATGAAGGGGCAAGCTGATCCATGAAATTTATAAGATGTTTCAGCCCTTCTTTTCTAAATTGCCCAAGGGATTTTCTTTCTCCTCATCAAATTTTTGGAAAAAAAAAAACAGAATAACTGTCTCAGTTGAATTCAGGTAAACAGATGTTTAAGAAGAAGTGGCAAGGATGTTCCAAAAAGAAGTGTCAAACCTTTCAAAACCAAGGACACTCCAACACATCTATTCAAGAAACCATGTGATCCTTTCCCACCCTGGCCTTCTTTCTCTTCCAGAAAGTTTGAATCTAAATTTTTCTCTTTGGCAAAAGATTGTTTCAGACAAATGTGTTCTGAAAATCATTCATAAGGATTAGAGATGACAGTGGGAGAAAATTCCTCTTTTCCAAGTGATTATTCCTTACCCTGCAGATCAGACTGTTTTGTTTCCTCCTGTTCCTCATCACATGCTGTACCAAGAAGTGACAGAACCAGTTTCTCCCTCCCAGGTGGGGAAGGGGTCTTATTCAGGGATGTTTGTAGTCCCAAAGAAAAACATTTAGAGAAGAATTCTGGACCTTTCTTTTCTAAACCGGTTTGTGACAGAGCCCAAATTGAAAATGATGTCACTTCACAACGTCTTGCCTCTTCTTCTTCTTTCAAGTTTCCTGGTAACACTAGACTTAAAAAGATGCTTATTATCAAATCCCTGTTCTTCCAGACTTCAGGCATTTCTTAAGGTTTTGTGTATCTGAATCACAGTATCTGTTCTCTCCCTTATCTTTTGGACTATCCACTGCACCAACAGTGTTCACAAAGTGTCTAGCTCCAGTTATAGCTCATTGCAGGCCACAGGGTATCCCCATTTTTCTGTATTTAGATGACTTGCTTATCATTGCAGAGTCTTTTTTCAAAATGGCAGGAATCTCTCTCTTGGGTGAGAAATCTCTTGCACATCCTCTGATTCCAAAACAGCATTCAAAAGTCTTTCTTGACTCCCTCACACAGGATTGTATTGCTGAAATGTCATTCATAGATAAAAATAGATCTTTTTTAGATTTATGTGTAAGTTTTTTCCAGTCAGACCTCAGTTACTGTGAGGGAATACCTCGGGAGTTTGGTTCTTGTTGCATCTATGATACTCATGATACCCCTGGTGAGATTCCATACGAGAAAGATACAGTGGCATCTGAAATTTCTTTGGTCCCAGCATCAGCAAACTTTTTTCAGATCCCATTACTAGTGTATGTCAGAAGAGAAATCTCTTGGTGAAGACTACAGATATCCTTAAATCAAGCTCCCCCCCCTTCTCTCTCCCTGCTCCAAAGTAACCAGTCACCACAGATGCTTCAGACTTTGCTTGGGGATCACTTTCAGAGAGAGAAAAGTGTAGGGGGTGTGGTATACCAAGGGCAGATGCAAGCATATAAATATAAAGAAGATGCTTACCCTGACCAAGGCACTGAATTATCTGAACCATCTTTGGTCCCTGAGACCTTTTCAAGTTGCTACAGACAATACGATGTGGTACATCAACAAGTAAGGGGTAACCATGTCGTACCCCCTTTGGAGACTAGCAATGTTAGCTTGGGATATAGCTTCACAGCACAATCTCACTCTACAAGGATCCCACATTCCATCTGTGCATAATTGTGTGGTAGACAAATTAAGAAGGACCAGGGCAGACCCTCATGAATGGAAACTAAATCCAAGATTTGCTCCATCTGTGGGGAATTCCTCAACTAGATCTCTTTGCCTCCTCTCTCAACAATAAACTGGAAAAATTCTGTTCAAGAGCTCCTTTTAGTTTCTTTTAATTTCTTTGGACAGGAATGTTCCTGTGTGCCTTTCCACCCTTTCCACTAATATCCAGGGTACTTCTGAAGATTCAGAAGGAATCCTGCAAAATCATTCTTCTGACCCACTTCTGGCCAACACAACTGAGGTTCTCTCTTCTTTTGAAAATGGCCAGGGGAAATAACCACAAGCTTCCTCACAGAATGGATCTACTCACACAAGAACAGGGGTGTTTGATACCTCCGACATTAATCATCTTCAACTAACTACCTGGATGGTAGGGTCTTAATTCCTTTTAAGCACCTGTTTACTGAGGATGTGCAGCAGGTACTAATGGAGGCAAGAAAGTCTGCTACTAGAAATTCAAATATTAGCAAATGGGAAATGTTTTCTAGCTGGTGCTAATAACATAACCAGCACCCATTCAGGGGTAGTTGTTCTCTGGTTTTACAATATTTGTGTGGATTACTATCCTATGGCCTTTCTTACTCCTCTGTCAAGGTTCATTTTTCAGCCATTTTAGCATGTCTGCCCATAGATACTCCTTTGTTTAAGGCAGTCGCATGTCAAAATGTTATTGAAAGGAGTTTGGAGTAAGAGGCCTCAAAGTAAACAAGCAGCCCCTCCTTGGGATCTTACTTTTCTGTTAGAGAAATTCATACTTGCTCCATTTGAACCAGGTAATCTGGCTGACTTAAGGTTCTTAACATGGAAAACAGTTTTACTGATTGCTCTGACCTCTGCAAGAAGGGTATCTGAGTTGTAAGTTCACATGGTGAGTTAACCCTACCTCATTTTCCAAAAGGACATGGTTTCTTTGAGAACTACTTTCCTTTATGCCTGAAGTGCCATCCAGGTTTACTTTGTCAAACTATTAATCTCTCAGTTTTCTTTCCTGAACTTAGAAATGAAGGAGAACGGTTATGTCATATCTTGGATGTCCACAGACAACTCATGTGCTATCTTGACAGAACTAAATATTTCAGTTCACTGGATCAATTGTTCATTTCTTGTGAAGGTAAGAAGAAGGGACAACCAGTGTCAAAAAAGACTATTTCTAAAAGATTGTCTAAGGCTATTACCTTTTGTTATACTCACCATGAAAGATCATGTCCAGAAAGGGTCAACACCCACTCTACAAGGACCTTGGCTTCTTCTATGGCTTTTTGTAAAGGGTTGGATTCAAGAAGTATTCTAGAAGCTGCTACTTGGTCCTCCTTACATACTTTGACAAAGCACTAAAAGCTGGATTTCTTCTCTAGGTCTGGATCATGCTTTGAGAGAACCATTCCCCAGGGGCTCCTGGCACCTTCTCATTCCACCTCCCAAGTATAGCTAGCTATGGTAATCTACTCATATAGCTAAGGCTATTGCAGCAAATGTTAATATGAAAAACATAATACACATGTGTAATTTGAACTTACCATAACAATAGATGTTCAAATGATCACCACTGCAGTAGCTTCTTCCTTCCACCATCCTCCTTGTTTTTTGGTGTGTTTTTATGCCAGAGTGTGGACTTATATTTTTTGTTATTCCTAGCCCTTTCTTTTAGGGCTCAGCCTTCTGCACTCTGCTAGCAGGAAAGGTTTGAAGGGCTTTGCACCCAAATTTCATTTTAGTCAGCTCAGCTCAAGCTGTTTGACAGTTTGGGTGTGTGGAAGGTTCACTAAAGCTTTGGAATCTGGCCTGTTATATCCTTGGCAAGATATAACCCATTTAGCTAAGGATACTGCAGCAGTAATCATTTGAACATCTATTGTTATGGTAAGTTCAACTCACACAATTGTACTTTTTCCATTCAAAAACATGGGCAAAATCTTGATATTAGTACAATAAGCAAGAATTGATGGTACTAATTTTGGTAAAGCATTTTTCACTTGGCATATTATACAGATTTTTCTGATAGTAAAAAGATTATTTTTGAAAAGTGGAAAGTAATTTTCAATAACAGTAACCTATCAAGGGTAGTTGTCAACAGGCCTAAATTTGGAATAAAAATGTCAACATAAAACATTTATTAGATAAAGATAAAAATATGATTATTACGGTTACCTATGGACCCAAGTACATATACCCTTGTCTGCTGTGAACATATTGCAGATACACTGAGCAAGGTCCTGACTGCAACATTTGAAAAGAGTATAGAGTACTAATGAAAAGCTAGACTGCAATTAAAGAAGGATTTTCTGTGTGTGTGTGTGTGTGTGTGTGTGTGTGTGTGTGTGTGTGTGTGTGTGTGTGTGTGTGTGTGTGTGTGTGTGTGTCTGTATGGGTGCAGATGCTTAGATCAACAGTGTGTCAACAAAACAGATGGTTAACAGGTGTGCGTGATCTCACAATTCTATGGGCTTAGGAATATTCCATTTCTCTAACTTTGTGTGATCTTAGAATTAGTATATATAATTAGTGGGAGGGGTGAGGCCACAGCCAACACCCCACATGGGCCAGTGCAGGAGTGGTTGCCCCCCCTGCACATTTTTTATGCTTTTTTTTGTTGTTTAGGTTTTTACATGTGCTGAGTTTGTTTCTTGGTATATGCATAGTATTACATTGACATTTGCATTTTTGACATATTTTGGATGCCATTTTACATGTCAAGAAATGCAAATTTCAATGTAACTGTAGATAATCATTTATCATTTTTATATTCATTTTTTATCATTTGATGAAGTCCTTTGTATTTTCGGATGAAAGTGCTTAATTTATTAAATATTTTTGTGGAGCCTGGCTGCCTGCTTCATTTTTGTTTTATATATATATATATATATATATATATATATATACATATATATATATATCTATATATATATATATATATATATATATATATATATATATATATATATATATATAGGGCAAGTTTCCCTACATTTGCTGATTTATATATACTAATTCTGAGATCCCACAAACATGGGGTAAGGGCATATTCCCAAGCCCTGGGATTAATGCAGTCTCTGACATCTGTCAACCAGCTGCTTTGCTGATCACATGTAATCAACTGAAATATGTATTGGTCTGTATGTATATATATTCCAAAACAGCAATCCAGTAAAAGAGAAGAATGTAAATAATCTATACTTTTGTCTTTTGCTGAGCATAATAAAATGTGGATTATATACTTTCTTTCTGTTATACTGGAGTATTCTTTTGTATGTTATTTGAATCAGTTCCAAGTTTAAGTCAGAGAGTTTCAAGTTCAATACAGGTGGAATTCCAAGACTCACACTTTAGCTAAATATCTGGATTTGAAATTGAAAAAATATCTGGATAAATATGAACATATATGTCAGGACTCATGGACTTTTTGTGTAAACTTAAAAGGGTGATATTTTCATCCAATTATGTTTTTCTCACAATTTATTTAGTGAATCTTTTTAATGTAATCCCTCATGAAATAGGTCTTGAGTGTTCCATGACGTTTTGGTTGAAAACACAGATTTGAACGATCATGAAATTTATGTGTATGACTATGGGAATGCATTTATTACCACCACGGAGACAGTATTAAAAAATAATTATGTGTTTGTTAATGGTGAAAACTATTGGCAGAAGGAAGGTGTAGCAATGGGGGCAGCATGTGCCCCCATATATGTCAATATAGTGTATGCCAATATAGTGTTGTTGCAATGGAAGAAAAATATTTATTTGAAGTTTTTAAACCTTCCACTTGGCGTTATATATGAAATTTCTGGATGATTTGTTTATTTTATGGAAGGGGTCAAAGTCTGAGATAGAGTACTTTGTTTCTTCTATGAATATGACTACTGTTTTTTTAGAATTTACTTTTCAGTATAATGAGACTGGTATACATTAGTTGGATGCTAAGTTAAGAATTAATAATGAATTGGGCATTTTTACCAGCACGATTTATAGAAAGCCAAACCGCTCCAATGGGCTATTACATTTTTCGAGCAATCACCCATATCACTAGACGAAGGGGATGGTTAAAGGGCAGTTTATTAGGCTAGCCGAAATGATATAGGATGATGGGGTATTTAAGAATGAATGCACCAATTTATCCCAGATGTTTTATTGGAGAGGTTATCCTGAGACACTGGTGATTAGTATGTGTAGTGAAGTGAGCAGTAAGTGGGACGATGGTATATATACCCCATTATTAATTTATGGGATACTGAAAAAAGACAGGAGAGGGTGAACATTGGAGAAGTTAACTATGGGAATGCATTTATTACTACCTATTCCGAATATGAAAAAATAATTATGATTTTGCATAGGAATTGGCATATCTTAATTCAAGACAGGGAAATGGTGGGTGTGCTAGGTATGAAGCCATGTGTTGTATTTAGAAAGGAACAATCCTTTAAAGACATGTTTGACGGGATGGGATGCAGAAGTATGGTGCCTTGTTCAAGAAGAAAAGGGAGATACAGATGTGGTTTCTGCAAACAATGTAACCACATTTATGAAAGCAGTAGTATCTTTATTAATGGTTATTTTGTATCTTTATTAATGGTTATTTTGTAGCATCCAAGGAATATTATAATTGTCATTCTGAGGGGGTGATTTATTTAGCTCTATGTCAACAGTGTCAAGTATTCTATATTAGCAAGACTATTAGGCGGTTAAGGGAAGGAATATATCAGTACACCTTTGATATTAAAAATAAAAATGATAATAATGCATTATACAAACACATTCCCTGTAATGTTGGGCATGTTTTCAAGTTTTTTTTTTTTTTTTGGAAATGGTAAATAAGGACAAGGGGGGGGGGGGCTTGGGAAGAGTTAGTTGAATTTCGTGAGTTATGGTGGCAAATTAAATTTAAAGCTACCTCTTTCCCAGGGATTAGTGAAAACACTTCAATTAGTAGTATTTTAATATTCCAGTCCCTATTTATTTAATAGGGGGGATTTTACTCTTACTACATTTTTTATATATTATTGTACAGACAAATTCATGTTTTATATAATATGTATATATATATATATATATATATATATATATATATATATATATATATATATATATATATATATTTATATATTATTTATTATATGGTGATCTTAATAGGACTTCTAGGTATTAGTGATGACTGTTTTTAAGAGTTTAATTGATTTATCAAAGTGGTGAAGGATTTATATTGGTTGGGTAGGAGCACATGAGCTTAATTGCTGTTATTTAAACATGTGAATTGTCTTATTAGATTTAAACTCTGAAGTCGCCTTCGGTTATAAACAGATGAAAGAGCTTAGTTTTGTTGTTTTTAACTGTTGCACCTTAATAAATGTGTCTTTTGCCTGTCCAGTTCATTGTTCAGTGCTTTTGTGGTCTACATTATTTATTATTAAATATATTTAAATTTCTCATTGTGGCTGGTCCTTTTTAGAAAATATTTAAGTTTTGAGAGTATTCGCATATATCTATTTGGTGTGACTGTAGTCACTCATGAAAGCCTTGCTGTTTGGTCAACATTACTATTTGTATTAATATTAACCACTCAGTATAACTGGATACTCTTTTAAGAGATTTATAGTAACTAACTGGTGGCAGTGAATCTACCTTATAGTTTGGGCAAAGTTGGTAGAGCAGGTAATCTGTGCCAGCCTTTCCCAGGTGAGTGTGTGTGTGTGTGTGTGTGTGTGTGTGTGTGTGTGTGTGTGTGTGTGTGTGTGTGTGTGTGTGTGTGTGTGTGTGTGAAAATTACATCTTAAAGAGTGTGTTTGTTAGCTATTTGGAGCAGGGACATGAAGCACTGCTTTCAGTGACAGAGTGCCAAACACAGCTGTGCCAGTGGAAAGCCTTACTGGGGACCTGGGGAGAGACAGATATGGAAAAACCTAGACTCAGGGTTGAGTGTGTTCCCTATGTACTGTTAAGGGAAATTGTGCTTGATGCAGAGAGGTCTGCATCTGGAAATACTGAGTGTATCCAATTGTATTTCAAGTGAACGTCCCTCTCCAGTGTTAGTGGTAAGGATTCAGGTTCTTTGATTACTGGCCCAGACAGTGGGGACATCCCAATGTGTATGAAGATTTTATAGATAGCAACACTTTTTTCTCACCCTGATTTTTGCATCATTATTCTTGATTGACTAATACATTAGAAGTCATAAATATTTCTCCCTTTATCATAAACATGTTTAAAACTTACTTAGAGAATGGATAGCCTGCCTGGAGATTAAATATTCTCCAGCAGGATGTTAATGCACAGGTAAGGCCACCTGAAAAACAAGTCCACCACTTCACAACAGCATATTAAGCTGTTGTGAAGCTCGGACAAAAGGAAAGCAAGCAGCAGCATTTTGTTTACACTCACTGAACAGTGCTTTGCTGTTTGGCAAATGTAAAATGAAGAAAAGTAAATAGATAAAAAAGAAATGCGTGTGTGTGTGTGTGTGTGTGTGTGTGTGTGTGTGTGTGTGTGTGTGTGTGTGTGTGTGGATTTGAGTGAGAGAGAGAGAGTAGAAGTGAAACAGAAACAGCACATAGTAACATCTTTGCAAAAGACAGTCCATAAGAATACATTCCCGTTACAATACGAAGTATGAAACTGTAATGTCTGGCTTTATTGGTGGACTTTAATTCTCAGTGGTTTACCAGCAAATCAATTATACTATGGTAACATAGCAGCAGATATGCTTTATGATTAAATTGATGTGTAGTCTGTCAAAATGTATGTGTATTGGCAACATTTTCACATTTACAATCACACTATGACATATCACTTTGTGTTGTGGGGGCATTTGCAATGGCTTGCATTCAATGTTGTTTTTCTTCTTTTCATTTATTTGATCACAATGAGACATCTGAGGTGTATTCACTCAGTAAGATGGTTGCAACTGCTGGACACATGCTCGCGCACTGTGTGTGTGTGTGTGTGTGTGTGTGTGTGTGTGTGTGTGTGTGTGTGTGTGTGTGTGTGTGTGTGTGTGTGTGTGTGTGTGTGGTCATTAAATGCTTATATAATTTATAATACAGCAAGTTTGGAACATTAGGTGGAAGAACTATTCTACATCAAAAATGTAAAAAATAGATATTAATAGAAAAAAAATAGAAAACAAGTTAACAGTCCATTCTCAAAGCTTAACAACTCAAAGCTTAATAATGCCCTCCAGTATATTTGTTGTCGAGGAAATAATGCACTTCCAGGAGTGTAGAGGCCTGATGCTGCCCTGGGAAGGCATTATTTCCTCAGTAACACAGTCCGTTTTGTGCAATGTTGCCTGCTCAACAGAGAAAATTCAGAACTTAATGAAGTTAAAAATTATCTTATGAATTAATTTCAATGAAGGTATTCAACATGAATCAACTAGTGGACCTTTTTTTTTTTTTGAGTTTATGACTAAATAAAATTATGGCGCAGACCAAACACTTCAAGATCATTCAATTCATGAATGATAACGTTTTTCTGAGCAAAATAAACACCACTACTCCGAAACAGTAAAATGACTTCAAGAAAGCTTCTTCATATTGAAGAAATTGTTAATAAGCTCCCACTTAACATTAAATGCTATTAATAAATCAAGACAATCCTATTCTGTTCTAATACCTACAAAACCACTCTCTACTAAACTTCAAGTTCGTACAGCATCAGTCAATAAAATAGCCCATATTTATCCAAGAACACAGGTTAAAACACTCCTGTATACTCTTAAATGACAGTATCACATTCAAAATTCAGCTCAAAATAACTATAAAAATGCAATGCATATCTTGATAGTTTATGCAGAATAAGGTACTGCATAACACTTGTAGCCAAAGAAAGAAATAGTATGTCAAAATTAGGACAACTCCATCACAAAACTGATTCTTTTATCCTTATCTGTCCAGTTAGAAACCACCACTACACTGCCCTCCTAGCCATCTTTCAGAAATACACAAGGCAACATCCTTCTAAATAACACGCATAAATGTCAACATCAGAATTTAGGATGTCTGACTATTACACCATCTGATACCTGTCATCCCAACTGAACATTGCACTCTGCTAATGAAATGCTAGTGAAAACTAGTACATTTAGGTAACAGGTCACTGAATTAATAAATCATGCATCATTTAAAAACATAACCAAACTGTACTTAAAAATATGTATGTAACTGTTAACCCTTAGACAAGCTATATAATATACAGGATTATGATTGAATCTCTGCTAGTAACCAACTTTTATCTGTTTCAGACATCGATGCCAAGAAATTCACCTTGAAAGTACGGTGACAAAAACCTCAAGAGATGAACCTTGACATCCATGTGATGAACACGTAATTAGTAAGTTAGGATTAGAGAAATCTGATCATAATTCTTTATAGTTCATGGAACTTTAGCTCCACTGATATATTAATATTTACATTAAAAATGTTGGCATGCAAAGGGTTTTTCCAGCTTTGAAATCTGAAAAATTACATATCCCTTCTACACAAACAGTGGCCAGAAGCCAAATGACCCGCTGATGAATTAATGGTTTTAAAAGCTATTAGACACATCACTCTGCCATACTTTTGTTTTGTTTGCTTGTTTGTTTATTTATTCATTCGTGTGATAATGAAATGCATTTCATCTTTAAAAGCTGTGTGATGGATGCCAGCCCAGCTAGCTAGAATTTTGTAAATAATTCTATGTCATTGTAAATATTAATATGATCCCTAGGCTTGTCTACAAATGTAAGTAACCTGTATGTTATGTGCTGAGTTTCAAAAATATAGCCACAGTGCACCCTGCTGGAAAAGAGCAGCAATGTATATGGACTATATGCCTGTGCAAATGTATGTTTTCATAGTAAAAATCGAGACATACAGAGTTAACTTGCAAACTCTGAGAAAATAAGTAAAGAGTTTTACGATTGTGTTTACCACAACTAGAAGACAGAATGTCTGCTGCTAGAGCTGTGCCAGTGGGGACTCTTA
Source organism: Protopterus annectens (assembly GCF_019279795.1). NCBI lineage: Eukaryota > Metazoa > Chordata > Ceratodontiformes > Protopteridae > Protopterus > Protopterus annectens. The sequence goes on from NC_056749.1 coordinate 345,532,737, forward strand.
TTGGGGATCTGGAGAGAGAGGAAGAAACCAGCCCCATACTGACTGTTTTCTCTGTGTGCTCTTAAGGGAAATTGTACTTTACTGTGTGTGTACTTGTTATCCTCCCAATGCACGTCCCTCACTGGTGTTAGTGGTGAGGACTGAGGCTCCTTGATTACTGGCCCAGTACAGGAGCATCACATATTAATTGCTTGGCAGTGGTGGGATAGCCACATCACATATTAATTGGGTGATAGTGGTGAGTTAGCCACAAACCATATTAATTGGCTTGTAGTGGTGAGGATATTGAATTCATGCAGCTTGTGTACAGTGGTCACTGAAGGTGGTTGTACTCTTAATTAACCACGTAGTGAACATTCAGAGTTCATATCAGAATTGTTTTATTTCTTTTGTTATCTTAGTTAGTCAGGGAGAGCAGGCAAGCATGTCAGCAGAGGAGTATGGCAAGCTGACAAGAAGCCAGTAGTCTGAGATGTGCCAGGCTAAAGGACTGGTGCATGGAAACCTGACTACAGCAGACGTGATTACAGATTTAGTCACAGCTGCATCAGAGAATAGCAACCAGGACTACGATCAGAATGGCTGTGGAGATATACAACTCTCAGAGAATGGACAGGTCAACCTTTTCACAGAGGACTTAAAAATCTGTTTGGAGTTAAAGAGACTTGAGTTGGAGGCGAAGCATTTGGAAATAGAACCAGCAGAGAGACTGAGGCATCTAGAGTCTGAAGAGAATGATAAAATGCTATGCCTGTACGCTGAGGAGAAGGAGAGGCAGAGGCAACATGAAAAAGAGATGCTGACTCTTTGCCAGAGTCATTGATATAATGGGGAAGGGAGTAACTAAACCCCAGAAGCAGCAAAGGTCAATACATTTCTTCCACAATTTACAGAGGGGGATAATTTTGATAGTTTCATTCATATGTCTGAGAGGGTATGTAAACAGTATGATGTTGACCAAGGGCTCTGTGTATGGTTCCTGACCCCCTTACTCCATGGTAAGGCTGTAACTGTTCTGTCTAAATTGTCTTATAATGACTGTCTAAATTATAATGCTGTAAAGAATTGTTTGCTAGAATTTTTTAAGTTAACACCTGAAGCTTATAGGAAAAAGTTTTGTGAGCATAGATGCAAGGCAGATGAAAGTGTGTGCAAATATGTTGCTGAAATACACTTATTTTCATAGGTGGGTCAGTGGATGTCAGGTCAACACTTTTGATCTTTTCCCAAAGTTGATAGAATATTAAAGTCAGCCATCTATAGGAAGCCCACCTTTTCTAATTCCTATTTGAAATGTAATAGCTGGCACCCTGACCATTATAAAAAATCTATTGTCAAAGGATGGTCACCATGGACCAGGAATTTATTGATAAATTGCCCTTTATTAAACAGTTGTTTTATAAGAGAGGGTATCCTTTAGATTTGTTAAATAAAATACAAGAGGCAATTGTATACAAACGTAAATTGGATTTTACAAACTCTTATTAGCAGGTGATGAGGGATTGAAAGTTAGTATGCAGAATAAGGAAAGAAGTAATCTGAATAACTATTTGATTTGTTTCATTACTACATTCAACCTGTATACCCCTGATGTTGAAATTGTTCTAAATAACTGGGAGATTTTGAAAAGTGACAAAATTGGACAAAGGGTGGGTGTAATACCCAAGGTGGTCTATAAGAAGAACCGATCATTTAAGAATATATTGGAGACTGCTGCCCTTGATTGTAATAGGCATCAACACAGAAATAAGGGGAATTTTAAGTGTAATATGTGCACTTTTTGCCCATATATTTTGGAAACACCTGATCAGTACAGATTAAATAATATATCTATATTTATTGATGGACACTTTAATTGTTGTAGCCAAAATGTATTATATGTGGCCAAGTGCCAGTTTTGTCCTATTTTCTATGTAGGGAAAATGTGTAGACAGTTTAAAAACAGAATAGCTGAACACTTGTTGGATACCAGACATGGCAGGTTAACTAATGCCCTAAGTAAACATATTAATACACATAAGGACCACAAATTCAAATTTTTGGTTATTCAACAGGTTGTTAAAGATTCTCAGAATATTAGATATTCACCTAGATATATGTGAACTTAAATGGCAGTTGTGGTAAAACACAACCGAGTAACCAGATATAAATGAAACTACTGCGATTACGTGTGTTTTAAAATTGAACAATATTTTAGGTTAAAGATTTTTTAGTGCAGTTTTATTGTATACATAATATATGTATTTTAAATTTATGTATATTACTTTAAATATTGATTGATGGTTAATTAATTTATTAATTAAGGATTTGGTTTGTTATATAAAGGCTGGGTGGGTTATTTTTCATTGTTCTGAGGAAGTCCCTATTGGTGGGAAGAAAGCGCTAAACCTTTGTGAATAAAGAATTGTACCCTGCAGTTGCTGGGTCGTGCTGTGCTTGTGTGGTTCTACAGTTTTTTGGCAGTTGGTTGAGAATCAATGAAACTACCTCTTACCTTCATTTCTCTTCAGAAGCATCTGAAGTGAATATTAATTATTTAGATGTCACAGTTATGTTAGATAAAGAAGGCAGCATTTCCACCCAGCTATATAGGAAGCCATGCCATTGTAATTATCTTCTATTCAGGGAGAGTATGCCTCCACCGTATGTGTTAAGAATGCAGTCAGAAGTCATATTTTTAGAACATCAAGATTATGTGTTAACGACCAAGTTCTATATAGATCAAACTGATAAATTAACTAAGGCCTTTATTGATAGGGGTTAGCATGAAAATGAAGTTAATGAAAATATTAAAGTAGTTAATAATTTAAGGATGAATAAGGCTAGACCTTGTTTTTCAGAAAAGGATGTTGGTGAAGTTATTAATAAAAAGGTAGTAAGAGAAAGAAAGTTAAAAGTCCCTATGTTCTTTTCAAATGATGATAAATTATATAAAAAGTTATCAAAAAGCAGTGGAAAATTTTAATAACTAATGAAAAAATTAAGAAATTAGTTGACTCTGAACCGGGCTTCATGTATAATAATATGAAGTCCTTAAAAAGACGGATGTGCTATCGCAAAAGTAGGATTAGTGGTTATAATGTTAAAGGAACTTTAATTTATGGTCATTGTCCAGTTTGTAAATATATAGATAATAGTAATACTTTTGTACATCCTGATCAAGGTAGAACCAATACATTTAATTTATATGCTACATGTGATTCCTCCCATATTGTTTACTTGGCATATTGCAAAGTGTGTTTTAAGTTTTATGTAGGAAAGACAACAGATAGAGCTTTAAAGGATAGAATAAAGGAACACTATTATCATTTTAATAAGAGAAATAATGTTAGTGCACTTTCCAGACATGTTCAGCATACTGATAGTTTGCATGTATTTATGTTTATGGCCATAGGTAGGATTTTTGAAAATATCAGAGGTGGTGATATCAGAAATTTGATGGAACAACATGAAGCAAAGTGGATCATTAGGCTTAGGGGTGACCATGGTCTGAATGATAGGGTTCCTATTAGACCTAAGTTAAATGCAAGACCTTTACACAGATGAACATTTTGTTCTCTGTATAAATTTTATTTTGATGTTTCATGAATGCTATTTATATATTTGCGACTGTGTACTTATGTGTGTGTGTGTGTGTGTGTGTGTGTGTGTGTGTGTGTGTGTGTGTGTGTGTGTGTGTGTGTGTGTGTATATATATATATATATATATATATATATATATATAGGTTCCCTATTAGAAGACCGAAGACGCATTCTTTCGAATGCACCTTGGTCGAACTCAAAAGCCTGAAACGGGAAAATATCGAAATGGCTTTTAAGCAAATTCTTTCCCTAAGAAAGAATTTGCTTGGCCACTTTGTTACTTTGCCATTTTCAGCACCGTAGTGCGGTCTCAGAGTTGGTATATTTAAGTAGGGGGGGTGTGGGGAACGAAGCCCTCCACTTAATGTAATGTTTAAAGTATTTTATTTATTTATTTTTTTTTGTTGGAACAGCAATTTTTTTCCCTAGGAAAAAAAATCACTGTTCTGACAGTTCCAAATTGTAAGCTTTCACTTACACAGGGTTGATTAATCACCGTTCGCTTTTTTAAGTGTTCGGTGATCTAATATAGACTGTATATATATATATATATATATATATATATATATATATATATATATATATATATACATAAATTATATATGGGTTTGTGTATGTATTTTAATTATAAAATAATTAAATATTAATATAAATATTAGGATTTTTAATGTATATAAACTGTTTTTTATAAGTTCTATTTTTTTGGAAAATATTAAGATTTTTAAAAAGTAGAAGCTGTATTTAGGACTTAGGTAGGGGCACATCTGTGAAGATACCTTTTTAAAAAATGGTTTAAAAATAGTTTTTATAGGTCATGTGACTAATTAATTTGTAGAGGTGGAGTGTTTAATGAGTTTTATTCACTGTTTGAATCACATCTGAAGAAGCAGTCAAACTGCCAAAGCGCTTATGTAATGTTCTTTATAGAACTGGAGTACTTGGCTATTCTTGGGTTCATTTGTCTGATTCGCGTTTTATACAAACTTTTATTAGTGAACCTGAGTTCTGGCATAGGACTGTGGTGGTTGTTTTTCACTTAATGTGTGTTATGCAGAACTTCTATTGGCCTTGGATTTTCAGAGATGTAACAGGGTACTACATGGCCTGTGAGCAGTGCCAAAATGTAAGCAAGGCAGGAGACAAGGTGAAAGCTCTTTTGATGCCTTGGCCTGTGATTGAGTAGCCATTTCAGAAGGTAGCTATGGGTATTGTGGCACCTCTGAGTACCCCAAGTTCCACAGGGGAAAAGTACATCCTAGTGGTAGTAGATTATGCTACCATATACCCTGAGGCAGTGGCTCTGTCCTCCATCGAGGCAGAAAAGGTGGCAAATGCTTTGTTAGAGATTTTCAGCAGGGTAGGTTTCTCAAAATAAATACTGACTGACAGAGGTACCAATTTCATGTCAGACCTGCTAACTTGTCTGTGGAAGTACTGTGGAGTGAAGTACCTAAAGACCATCCCCGACCATCCTCAGACTAATGGTCTTGTTGAGATCATGCTATGGGCACTTGCAGACCAGTTTAAGAGGGACTGGGACAAATATTTGCCCCATCCATTGTTTGGTTACATAGAGGTTTCCCAGGAATCCACAAAGTTTTTACCCTTTGAGATGTATGAGCATAGGGTGAGGGGACCTCTAGATTTAATTTGAGATGAGTGGGAGGGTGAGTGTGAATCCCATAAGGAGTCTATTATGCCATATGTCCTAAACCTCAGGACAAGGCTCAGGGAACTCATGGGCTTGGACCAGGAGAACCTGGCATATGCCCAACAGCAGAAAAAGGTCTGGTATGACAGGAATGCTTGAGCTAGAGAATATGGTGTAGGGCAGAAGGTAATGGTTCTCATTCCTTTCAGAAACAACAGGCTGCAGGCAGCTTGGGACGGACCCTACAAGGTGGTAAGAAAGGTCAGTGATGTTAACTACATGGTAGAACTGCTAGGCAGGAGGCAGGGGCACAAATTGTACAATGTTAACATGACAAAACCTTACCATGATAGGGAGGCCCTTGTGCTGAGTATTTGCAGTGGACTGCAGGAAGAGTCTGTGGGGGATTTGATAAGTGATCTCCTCAGTGAGGCTCAGACTGACACCTCAGTGGAAGGAGTAGCAATGTCCCAGCAGCTATCTCCTACCTAGGTTTGAGAAATCTGAGCAGTGTTACAGGAGTTTGGGGACATGTTTACTGGGAAAACAGGGTGCATCCACCTGGCGCAGCACCATGTGGATATAGGACCCCAAAGGCCTATTAGGCAAGCCCCTTATAGGATGCCTGAGAGAGTCAAACAGACTCTGAGGGAGGAGATACAGGAAATGTTGAAACTCAGGGTACTTCAGGAGTACAACAGCCCCTGGGCCTCCTCAGTGGTGCTGGTACCAATGAAGGATGACAGTACCAGGTTTTCTGTGGACTACAGGAAACTAAATAGTCACACAGAGTCAGATACTTACCCCATGCCTAGGACAGATGAAGCCCTAGAGCAGCTGGGGGGGATAAGTATCTTACCACCATTGATCTTACCAAGGGTTACTGGCAGGAGCCCTTGACTCCCAGTGCTAGAGAGAGGTCAGCCTTTGTGACTACTTTTGGCTTGTATGAGTTCACAAAGATGCCATTTAGGATGAAAAATGCCTCAGCAACTTTCCAGAGGCTGGTAGATCATATCCTAGCAGGAGATTTTGCCCTTGCTTACCTAGATGATATTGCAATCTACAGCCATTCCTGACAAGAGCACCTTCAGCATGTTAGGAAGGTGCTGGGCAGACTACAGAGGGGAGGGTTAACCATTAAGCCCAGCAAATGTCAGGTGGGTATGGAAGAGGTCTCCTACCTGGGACATAGAGTGGGGAGTGGTACAATCAGGCCAGATCTGGTCAAAGTGGAAACCATTCAGGAATGGCCTGCACCTGTTACCAAAAAGCAGGTGGGGCCACTTTTAGGGGCAGGAGGGTACTACAGAAAGTTTGTCCCTAATAATAGTACCATAGCTGCTCCCCTCATGGACCTGACAAGGAAAAATGGCCAGATAAGGTAGTGTGGACCCCAGCATGTGAGCAGGCATTTCAGAAGCTTAAAGAGCCGTGGGAGGACCCCCTGTGTTAGCCAGTCCAGATTACAGCAAAGAATTTGTTGTGCAGGTGGATGCTTCAAACAATGGGGTGGGGGCTGTACTTAGCCAAATTTCTTCAGAGGGAGAAGAGCACTCAGTGGTTTATCTCAGTCGTAGGCTCCAACTCAGGGAGGAATGCAATGCAGTTGTAGAAAAGGAATGTCTAGCCATAGTGTGGGCACTGAAGAAACGTCAGCCTTATCTGTATGGAAGGAAGTTCACTGTAGTTACAGATCACAATCCCTTAACATGGCTACATCAAGCCAGGTAGCAAAATGCCAAGTTACTAAGATGGTGCCAAGGACTGCAAGCATATGAGATGTCAGTGCAGCACCACAGTGGGGTTAGCAATGACAATGCAAATGGGCTCTCAAGACAAGGAATGGGGTAAGGTATTCCCAGACAGACTCAACCCTCTCAAGCAATGTTTCTTAAGGGTTACTTGAAAAACTAGCTTGAGTTCTTGTGGAGGGGTGGTGCGAAGGCTGCCAGCCCAGCTAGCTAGAGTTTTGTAAATAATTCTATGTCATTGTAAATATTAATATGATCCATAGGCTTGTCTATAAATGTAAGTAACCTGTATGTTATGTGCTAAGCTTCAAAAATGTAACCACAGTGCACCCTGCTGGAAAAGAGCAGAAATGCATATGGACTATATGCTTGTGCAAATATATGTTTTCATAGTAGAAATTGAGACATACAGAGTTAACTTGAAAACTCTGAGAAAATAAAGAGTTTTATGATTGTGTTTACCACAGCTAGAAGACAGAATGTCTGCAGCTAGAGTTTCTTTCTATTGTCTTAAGACATAATTAGTAGGTTTAAAACGTAAAAGTGTTAATTGTTTTACAACTTCCAGTTTCAGGCAAGCTTCTAAGAGATAAGTGTCAGCTTCTAAGAGAGAAGTATTTTTCATAGAGACGTGTTAAATTCTGTTGGTATCTATTTAGCCTGGGAACTAGAGACAAGTGTTAATAGTGATGTCATCTAGCTAATCCACCAGTAATATGTATTATTAATTTAAGAACTATCTCAGAGAGGAAGTCAGGGCATTTTGTATCTTGTCTTGGACCTGTAAACATCCACTTAGCACTTGTATTTGCCTTGATCTGTAAGTAGACTTAGATCATAGTATTTCTCTTAGAGATAGATAGGAAAATAGTAAGATCAGTCTATATGTTTTCTGTTTTTATGTGAGACTGTCCTGCAATGTTGTTTTAAAGTATTTCCTGTGATTCTGAACTCTGTTGTCACTGTATTGAGTTATTGAGTATTGTCTTGTTCTTTTATTATTTATTATTAAATATGTTCAAACCTTTTAATTGTGGCTGGTTTTGTTTAGAGATACTTAAGCTCTTACAGTACTTGCATGTATTTGGTAACACTGTACAGGCCACTCTTAAATAGCTTTAAAGTCTTGGACACACTTACCATTTGGATAATAGTAATATTACACAATAGAATTGGTCACCCTTTGTAAGGGCCTTTTAGTAGCTGATAAGTAAGGGTGGTTGGTGGCAGTTATTTCTACCTTATAGTCTGGGCAGAAGGGGCATAGCTAGTGAACCTGTGCCAGCCTTCACCAGGAGTGTTTGTGGGTTTGTTTATAAATCAAATCTCAAAAGTGTGTGTGTGTGTCAGCTACTTGGGCAGGGACATGAAGCACTGGTTGGACAGAGAGAGTGCTGGAGGTTTTGGCCTGACCACTTGGCTGAGATCTTAACCCTATAGCTGTGACAGTGGGGAGTCTTATTGGGGATCTGGAGAGAAAGAGAGAGTGAGAGAAACCAGCCCCAGACTGACTGTGATCTCTGTGTGCTCTTAGGGGAAATTGTACTTTACTGTGTGTGTACTTGTCATCCTCCCATTGTGCACGTCCCTATCTGATATTAGTGGTGAGGATTGAAGCTCCTTGATTACTGAGCCAGTGCAGGGGCACCACAAACTGCATGAATGTTTCAGGCACTGTTCTTTACTGGATGATATTAATGCTTTACCATGAGCCTAGAACGTAGCTTAACAGCACTGAAAGATACTTAACAAATAGGATTATGAGTCAGTCGCCAATCATAACAGGATTATTTTGCAAATCTCAAGAGATGTATCTTATCATCCATGTTGAGAACACAGAACAAAGTGTTATGATTGGTGACCCAGTCATACTTCCTTGTAGTACATGAAGCTGTATCTTCTCCATGTACAAGTAGTTACAGGGAAAAAATGCTAAGTGTTTTGCAGATAACTATCAAAATAGCAATGTTGAGATGTTCACAGATGAAAATCCAAAACACAGATGTTTGAATGTTCATCTGCTTGAACATCTCAATGTTCAAATATTTATATTTATGAATGCACTGTGCATTTGCTAATATAAATTCAAAGAAATGTACAGAGATTGCGGTAAAGTGCGGTTTGGGAAATTCATCCCTTACCTCACTGCAGTGCGATCTCAGAGTTGGAATATATAGTTAGCGGGGGGTGTGGGGGTGCAGCCTCCCACAGGAGGGTGTAGGGGGGCTTTCCCCCCTGCAAAAATGTCATGTCAGCTATAGGAGTTTTGTTTACGTTACCTCCTATCCTGACATCACGTGATGTGTTCGGAAACAATGTTGAATCTGCTGAATTCGCTCAGTGGATTTGATATTGTGTCCTGTTCATTTTTTAATTTTCGCGGTTTACTTTTGATATGTTGAACAAAAATTGTTTTGACATTTGACATATTGATAGTAAACCATGTTTTGCTGGCTTTCAAAGCTGCAAAGTACTTAGTGAGCACTGTCAGAAAGACTGCGTAAGAGATTCTGTTATGTTAGAAAAAGTCAGGGACACATTACCAGCACAGAAAGCAGGCAGAAACAAATCTGTTTTTTAGTTTGCCACTGTCATTTTTTAAGTTAGTACTGGCAGACTTCACCCGATCTTAACAAATGAAGCAGGAGGTGCTTAATATTTGTTAAGATTTGGTCACGCACTATAGAAGTGCATAACTGAGTTGTCGTTTTCTCAATATTAGAGCACAATCTCTATACTCCATGCAATACAAACCTGTTTTTCCCCAAATTCAGTGAGTAATTGTGGTGCTCCTGTACTATAGCAGCAATATGTGAGGTTCACTCAAAATTTGCCTTAGTTTAACTATTTTTCTGACAAAATCAGTTTGAAACTGCTTTAATTGTAAATATGCACATAGTGCATGTAGCTTCAGATGACACCAGTACTTCCCCACTTCTCCTTAGTTCTCTTATTACACATGATTTTCATAACATCTATTGCCCATTATTAAGCACAATGTTTTAATCTCTTTTTGCTTTAATCAAAAACTTTATCTGCTACTCACACCATTCAAATACATCTCAGCTTCCAGCAGCACCTGTACTTACTATTAAGCTCAATATTTGTATTCCTATACAAAAGTATACTAAGACTTTCTAACACAAACATATTCGAGTCACCTTACCATACTCTGATTACTGACCTATACAAAACACTGAATATACAGTGAATGTTTTAAAATAGTTAGAACTGTACTAATCACATTGCACTTTTTTTCTCGATGTGTTTCTTTGTAAGTAGCACTGATTATTGGCAAATATCTGTAATTGTTATATGTTATATATTTTATACTTTGTAGAGATTTTCTCCCTGGACCTCCTTCTGTGGACCATAACCTTCTTTGAAAAAATGGTATTCAAAACATAAATTAATAAACAAAATAGAAGCTTAGTTCAAAGGCATGAAATTTGCTATGGTTATATACTGATGGACAGTAGAAGGAGCTATAGACAAACAAAAACAAAACACAGTGACACTTTGCTGTAATCCTGTCTAATGTTTACAGTCAGATAACCATTAGCAAAACTTCATTGGATCCTATTTAACTGCATGGCTCCTCAGAGGTGAGAAAAATACTTTGTGAGTTACTAAGAAGTAATCGCCACTGCCTTTATTACATCAGAAATCAGTGCAGGAACATTATCAGAATTACAAACTCGGCCACCTAATGGCCCTTCCTTGTAGTCTTGGGATAGTGATATACCACTAGAAAAATGCTAGAATACTTACTTTATTATACAAAACATATGAATATGCATCTTACTGTAAAACTTTTTTCATACTCATTTTAAACAATGGCATGCATATACATTATGGCTGAAAAAGCAGCAATTAAAATACTTAAAGCAAATACATTTGGCATGCTTTACTTTTTTTAATGTAGACCACCAAGAGAAAGACTGCCTGGGGAAATCTGCATGCACACATGCAGGTAATCAGTGGTAACAGTGATTTTAAGCATTTAATCATCCTGTTAGTGTCTACAGTAAAGTATTAGTCACTACATTTTTACAATATTTTATGTTATTGTCACCATATCTACTCTGTTTTAGGGTGTAAGACAACATTGTCAGCATTTAAATTGCATGACTTGTACATTTTAAGTTTTTAATTAACTTTCTATAAAGGAGAACATATTCCTAAGAAAGCAATGTGGACTTAATATATACCACAGAAAAAAGACAGGGCAGGGGCAGAAAAAAATACACACAAATTCTCTTTATAGAAATGATGTGATTATATCTATGTGATTATCTAATGAACTGCATAAGCTGTTTATTTTATTTTTTTTAAGTTCACCTAATACCACAGGAAAAGTATGAACAAAACAAATTATTTCAAATTAATATAAGCTGTTTGTTTTTTTACCCATGACTAACAGGTTAAAGGCAAACATGCTGAAGTCAACTTGAGGAACTGGTACTCCGAATGGGAAACACAACCTTCACATTCTGTGTGTAGGAAACTCTGCTCCCTAACATTTATACTGCAATTCTGAGCAGCCGTACTGCTCAGGACAAAAAGTGTCACCCTTGAAAACTTCTAGCGTTGGAGTCAACGTTTTCACTTCTGAATAATGTACCTTCTCCCAGCCATAAGGTAATTTAAACATACTTAGATGTAACTTTAAACTATACATAGTGTTTTGTCAACAAGGTGATATACATTTAACAATGCAAAATAGAAAAGTTGAAATCAGCAGAGCAAAAATAAAAGTACTGGGGCATCAACAGATCACTAGATTTTGATGAGATGAACAGCAGGTGTCAGCAGATAAGACAATGATAAGGAGATGGACATTGCAAAACAAAATCAACATAGCTGTTGTCTTCACTACTAGTAAATGGATAAGGCCAATTAACATGGCTGTTGTCTTCACTACTAGTAAATGGATAAGGCCAGTTAACGTAGCTGTTGTTTTTACTACTGGTAACTGGATAAGGCCAGTTAACATGGCTGTTGTCTTCACTACTAGTAAATGGATAAGGCCAGTTAACATGGCTGTTGTTTTTACTACTGGTAACTGGATAAGGTCAGTTAACATGGCTGTTGTTTTTACTACTGGTAACTGGATAAGGCCAGTTAACATGGCTGTTGTTTTTACTACTGGTAACTGGATAAGGCCAGTTAACATGGCTGTTGTTTTTACTACTGGTAACTGGATAAGGCCAGTTAACATTGCTGTTGTTTTTACTACTGGTAACTGGATAAGGCCAGTTAATGTGGCTGTTGTTTTTACTACTGGTAACTGGATAAGGCCAGTTAACATGGCTGTTGTTTTTACTACTGGTAACTGGATAAGGCCAGTTAACATGGCTGTTGTTTTTACTACTGGTAACTGGATAAGGCCAGTTAACATGGCTATTGTCTTCACTACTGGTAAATGGATAAAGCCAGTTAACATGTCTGTCTCTCATTTTTTTTCTTATGTGACCAAAGAGAATTGGAATGGTTAGTAACCTGCTCATTGTCACTTACAACACAAATGTTACTTACAGGAATCAAAATTAGAACTGATGCTTTCATGTAATTTCATCTGGTTTGTTATTCAGCTGTATGTTACTCATAATGCCCACCATGTCTCAAAGGAAATAATTGCATTTGTTTGTTATAGCCTGATAACAGTTTTGTTAGAGTTTAGATTAATAAAATATCCAGACTTGTGAAAAAATTAATACACATTGGTTTGTTATGTTGATTAGCAAAAAATGAAAAGTAACATCATGAGGGAAATCATAGATAATATTTCATTATACTCTGATTTACCAGAGTGGGCGGCCACGATGGTGCAGCGGTTAGCATTGCCACCTCACAGCAAGAGGTTCTCCGGTTCGATCCTCGGCTGGGGTGCCTTCTGTGTGGAATCTGCATGTCCTCCCTGTGGTCGCGTGGGTTTCCTCTGGGTGCTCTGGTTTCTTCCCACATCCCAAAGACATGCTGTAGGTGGACTGGACACTCTAAATTGGACCTAGGTGTGAGTGTGTGCATGTGTGTTCCTTCTGTGGAAGGTTGGGCGCCGGGCTGGCAACTCAACACCATAAAATTCCACTGCCAATCATGAGCGGACAGGTGATCCGCTGTGGCGACCCCTAACCGGGAAAAGCCAAAAAAAGAAGAAGAAGACTCTGATTTCTCAGAGTATAAAGTGCAACCTATGTAACTCGGCCTGGCCAAGTTTTTCCATAAATAATAGTGAGATACAACTCAGGGGCTGTGACTGGATGCTGGCATAGGGATGTATACGAAAACAATCTAAGCAGTATACAAGACACATTTGCATGCTTCTCAGAGATGCAGATGATGTTAGTGATGCAAAGAACTGTACTTCATAGGTATGATTTGCAAAGTATACATTGCAGCTAAATGGCATTTGAATGTATGCAAATGAGAGCCAAAAAAATAGTTTGTAGTTCAGAAGTAATGTGGGTGCAACATGGTCTCTTGAAATGAACATGTTCAAGTTGGTGTAGCATGCAGGAAAATGTTAATGTGTATGACAGATAAATGAAAGAGTGCATAAAGTCAGGATATGGGGAAACAGTATCAGATAATGCAGGTAATAAAGAAACCTATCTGGTAGAAGTATCTGCAATAACTCACACAGCACACACCCAGTTAAGAGGGCAAATTGGCCTGCAAATCATACATGGACAGTAAGCTACTGAGAACACCTGTAAATTATAGCCCACTGAGGGTCACTCTGTGGGATGCCTTTTACTGTGTACCACAGGGTGTTTCCTGAGGTGCTCCATGAAGTGTTTCCTGGATAGTTCTATGAGGTGCTGTTTAGGCTTTTTTCCAATAGCATTCTATGGTGTCTTCTGGGTGCTCCCACTGTGAAGAACTTCACTTCAAAGCCAGCCCATTTGCTAGAAGTCATCCAGTTCATGCTCTTCCAGTAGGAATAGGGAGATGGCAAATATTTTGGGATCAGATGCATGCTGTTTTTTTTTTTTTTTAGAATAGGAAGTAGGGTGAGGGTAGTCAGTCATAAAACCAGCCATGTTATGGAGTTTTAGGCATAATTGCCATAGATGCAACCAGAATGCCTCCTTCACCAACACCATGCACAGACAGAGCTGTCACATATTCCTCCGATCCTGTCTGAGTATTCTATACATTTACCCTGTCTGGCAGACATTGCAGAAAAAGCATCTTTGTTGGGCAATTAAGAGAGATTGTGTGGGCACAAGCAGTACAATGAAGTACATAGATTCATGACAGTAGTACTCTACCTCAGTGCATTTTATGCCCTATGTTAGACAACTTATGGATGCCACACATAACAGCAAACTGGGCTTTGATAACATTCCTCATCACCTGTTCATGTGCCTCCATAAGCCTCGACATGTCAGGTGTAGACTGGGACCTGGGCAGTAACATGAGATCATGGCTGCATAGGAAGCATTCCCATATCTAATGTAGTACTAATGGCCAATTCTTCACTTCCTTTTAATAGGGAACCCTGATGCTAAGATACAACCACTGTAGATATGTGCTTTCAGAAAACCTTGAATCCAAATCCATCAGTATATCATCTGTTAGTGTATAGCATGCTCCTACATTTCTGTTTTCTCAGTCATGTATAATGTGCCCATGCTCTTAGATGCTTCCACCAACATATGGGAAACAGCATCAGGTACTTGAGCAGTATCCACATCAGCCATATCCTGTGATCCCTAAAGACTGGAATTCACAGTAGCATTCTCAGCCACACCTGTGAAAGAATAGCAGCATTATCAGAAAATGTGCAAACGCTGCATACAGTGCTAAACACAAAACAATATGCACTAGATATATTTATTAATGTACTTGTTTACTTACTACATTTATTTACTAGGATAGTCCAGCTGGGTAGAAAGCTACACCTTTTCAGTGCAGGCCCAGGGAAAAAAGACTCTGGAAAATTACAGCATTTCATAAACTACATAAGAAACAGAGGTATACAAGTAATCAACACACATCTTCTTCTTTCGGCTGCTTCCATTAGGGGTCGCCACAGCAGATCAACTGTTTCCATTTCCTCCTGTCCTCTGCATCTTGCTCTGTCACACCAACCACCTGCATATCCTTTCTCACCACATCCATAAACCTTATCTTAGGCCTTCCTCTTTTCCTGTTACCTGGCAGCTTCATCCTTAACATCTTTTTCCCAATATACTCTGCATCCCTCCTCAGCACATGTCCAAACCAACGTAATCTTGCCTCTCTGGCCACGTCAAGCTCTGACTCCTGCCTTTTTGTCAATGCCACTGTCTCCAACCCATATAACATAGCTGGTCTCATTACCCTCTTGTAGACCTTCCCTTTTACTCTTACTGGTACTCGTCTGTCACAAATTACTCCTGACACTCTTCTCCACCCACTCCATCCTGTCTGTACTCTCTTCTTCACCTCTCTTCCACACTCACCATTACTCTGAACTGTTGATCCCAAGTATTTAAACTCATTAAAATTTGCCACCTCTACTCCCTGCATCCTCACCATTCCTCTATCCTTCCTCTCATTCACACACATATATTCTGTCTTAATCCTGCTGACCTTCATTCCTCTTCTCTCAAGAGCATATCTCCACCTGAAAATAAACACCAAATGAAGAATAAACCACACTGGAATCCAAGATAAAGGTTAGCGCTTTCGTTTACTATATTAAGCAAACTTCATCAGACAAAATTGAATAAAAGTACAACCATATTTATATATAAAAACTAATAATTAGTATGACATCATTTCCTTCATAACAAGACCAAGCCTCTAATTAAAGTACTAAACCACAAGAAAAATGCACCCATAAAATGTTCAAATAATAAATAAGATGTGTAAAAAACATTCAATACATAGAACAGAAAACAAATAAATGACCATGTAAAGCATATAAATATCTCCACCTCTCCAGGGTCTCCTCCACCTGTTCCCTACTCTCACTACAGATCACAATGTCATCTGCAAAGATCATAGTCCACAGGGACTCCTGTCTGATCTCATCTGTCAACCTGTCCATCACCATTGCAAATAAGAAAGGGCTCAGAGCTGATCCTTGATGTAATCCCACCTCCACCTTAAACTCATCCGTCACTCCCACCGCAGACCTCACCGGTGTCACACTACCCTCGTACATATCTTGTACCACTCTTACATACTTCTGATACTCCCAACCTCCTCATACAATACCACAACTCCTCTCTAGGTACCCTGTCATATGCTTTCTCTAAATCCACAAAGACACAATGCAACTCCTTCTGACCTTCTCTGTACTTCTCCATCAACACTCTAAGAGCAAACATTGCATCTGTAGTGCTCTTTCCTGGCATGAAACCATACTGCTGATCACTAATCATCACCTCCCTTCTTAACCTAGCTTCCACTACTCTCTCCCATAACTTCATGCCGTAACTGATCAGTTTAATCACTCTGTAGTTACTACAGCTCTACACATCACCCTTATTCTTAAAAATCGGTACCAAAACACTTTTTCTCCATTCCTCAGGCATCCTCTCACTTTCCAAGATTTCATTAAACAATCTAGTTAAAAACTCTACTGCCATTTCACCTAAACACCTCCATGCTTCCACAGGTATGTCATCTGGACCAACATCCTTTCCGTTCTTCATCCTCTTCATAGCTATCCTTACTTCCTCCTTGCTAATCCACTGCACTTCATGATTCACTATCCGCACATCATCCAGCCTTCTCTCCCTCTCATTCTCTTCATTCATCAACCCCTCAAAGTACTCTTTCCATCTGCTTAACACACTCTCCTCGCTTGTGGGTACGTTTCCCTCATTATTCTTTATCACCCTTACCTGCTGCACATCTTTAGTAGCTCGGTCCCTCTGTCTAGCCAATCGGTACAGGACCTTTTCTCCCTCCTTAGTGTCCAACCTTTTATACAACTCTTCATACACCTTATCCTTAGCCTTTGCCACCTCCCTCTTTGCCATGCACCTCATCTTCTTATACTCTTGTCTACTTTCTTCATCTCTTTGACAATCCCACTTCGTCTTCGCCAACCTCTTTCCCTGTATACTCTCCTGTACTTCTTCATTCCACCACCAGGTCTCCTTGTCCTCCTTCCTCTTTCCAGATGTCATACCAAGCACCCTTCTAGCCATCTCTCTTACTAGCTCTGCTGTAGTTACCCAGCTATTTGGTAACACTTCACTGCCACCCAGTGTCTGTCTTAACTCTTCCCTGAACATCACCTCACAATTGCCCTTTTTCAATTTCCACCATTTGATCCTTGGTGCTGCACTCACACTCATCCTCCTCTTCTTGATCACCAATGTCATCTTACAAACCACCATCCTATGCTGCCTAACTACACTTACCTCTGCCACCACTTTACAGTCTCCAATCTCCTTCAGATTGGCCCTTCTACATAAGATATAATCCACCTGTGTGCATCTTCCTCCACTCTTGTATGTCTCCCTATGCTCCTCCCTCTTGTTAAAATATGTATTCATCACAGCCATGTCCATCCTTTTCGCAAAATCCACTACCATCTGACCTTCTGCATTCCTTTGCTTAACACCATACCTATCCATCACTTCCTCATCACCTCTGTTCCCTTCACCAACATGCCCATTGAAATCGGCTCCAATCACCACTCTCTCACCCTTGGGTACAGTCATCACCACTTCATCCAACTCACTCCAAAATTTTTCTTTCTCATCCATCGCACACCCAACTTGTGGAGCATATGCACTAACAACATTTATCACTATACCATTAATTTCCAGCTTCACAAACATCACTCTATCCGACATTCTTTTCACCTCCAAAACACTCTTAGCATACTCCTCCTTCAGGATAATGCCTATGCCATTTCTCCTCCCATCCACACCATGATAAAACAATTTGAAACTGCCTCCGATACACCTAACCTTGCTCCCCTTCCATCTGGTCTCTTGCACACACAATATACAAACCGTCCTTTGGTTCATCATATCAGCTAGCTCCCTCCCTATACCAGTCATACTGCCAACATTCAAAGTTCCGACCCTCACTATCACAGTTCTAGCCCTTACCTGCCTTCGGGCATGCCTTCCGCCTCTTCTCAACACACATACAAAATGTAAATAGCATATCATTAATTAATAGCAGTATAATGTAAAGAGTTATGAAATGTATGTAGAAATGAATTCAATAAAAAAAAGGAGGAAATGGAGGATTAATATAAAGATGTGAGGGAGAAGGTTTGACGATAGGTAGATGGAAAAGGACAGAAAGGTGGAGGTAGTTTGGTGGTGTTAGAGGAAGTGATTAGCAAACTAGTTTTGTAGCCATTTGAAAGTTTAGGGGGTAAATTTGTTTTTAGTGTTAAGGAGCAGCTACATATCAGACGGGCAGGCCTCTATGGTGGGTGAGTTGTATTAACTAACTGACGCTTTTAGCAGAACAGATGACTAGGGGAGTGAGGGAGGCAGGCAGCATTTCCAGATAAGATCTGTGTATTCTCACAGCAATTGTTTTGTTATTTTATTGTGAAATACTATTTTGTCAACTAACCTGGAGCACAGCTTATGTCTTTCATTAAAGAAAAATAAATAAGACTGGAATTCTTTTCTTACTCATGATTCTTGTTTAGGTCACCACTAGATTAAAAGGTTGTATTTCACAGCATCAGTAACCCAATGGCTTCTGGGGGTTCGGCCTTAATATCCTAAATGGTTATTACTGTCTTGGTCAGGAAAGGTATATAGAAAGGATGCAAGAGAAACCAAAGTTTTACAGCAGCACTGAATTTCTTTCCTTAATCATAATTTCTGTTCAAGCCATCATTGGATAAAAAGGTTGTGTAAAAAGAAAAAAATCTTTAAAATGCATATTACAGCATATAGAAAGTTATACCATCTGGAAAAAGCTGAATAGTAAGGCAAAATGTGAGAAAAGGAAATAAAAAGTAGCGTACGTGGTATGGGGAGCCCAAGATGGGGTGGGGTGGGGGACAGAGGATGTGTGTGCTGGAGGGATGCTGAAACAGTAGGCACTGCCTAGGGTGTGATTTCACCAAAGTTCAGCCCTGTACATAGAGTGGTTGTAATGTATCATTGTTGAAACTAAATGCCAATAACTACAAATGTCCCTTTCTGAGAAGATAGTATGGTACATAGGCCTGTTGCAATGCAAAAACACTGCAGCTACAGGTCATTCTTTGCATACTACTACAAACACTTTTCAGCATGAACTAAAAGGTTGCTTAGGAGGGTAGGAGGAGTGGTAGTGATAGGGTGATACTTAGACTTGAAGTGCCTAAGGGAACCCCAACTTGACATTTGCTGGTGCCCCAATATGTTAACACTGGCCCTAATAACAGAATAACTCAACAAACATACAAAATAGAACATGATTTTTATAATTTTACGCTTAATGTACAGTGTGGGGTCATAATGTGCCCTTGACAACAAGTATACTGATAGGCCATTATGACAAAAATTAATTATGTGTTCATTACTATATTAATAAATTACTTATATTTAAATTATAAAATAGATGTTTTAATAATTTATATTCATTCCTCATTTCGAATTAAGTAACTTGACATTCTTGTAAATACCGCCATGGCCTAAGTTGTTAGCTACATTTCTCTTCCTCGTTTTGCTTTTTAAAAGTTTATGTTTGTACATCTTTCTCTATTTCCACATTTGCTTTCACATTCTCCACCTCTACATAATGTTTGTACCACTTTCTTCTGATCTTTTTTTTTGTTTGAAGCATTTCCTCTTTTTTTGTCCAGGGACCCTCACATTCCAGTGTAGCAGAGGGAATATCATACTGTCATTACTAAAGGAAGAGCAAATAATTTGGTTTGCTTAAGAGACCAACTTACCCACCCAACTTGCGTTTGTAATCGTCATTTGTAGGATTTGTACCAAATTTTTAATCCAATGTGTTTTGCCATGCTGGGGGATAATATGTCAAAATGAAGAAATTCAATGAAGCGCAGGTAAACAGCGGGAGTAAGTATGACTCTCTTAAGGTAGCCAAATGCCTCATCATCTGATTAGTGACACGCATGAATGGATGAATGAGATTCCCACTGTCCCTACCTACTATTTAGTTAAACCACAGCCAAGGGAATGAGCTTGGCAGAATCAGCCAGGAAAAAAGACCCTGTTGAGCTTGAGTCTAGTCTGTCACTGTGAAGAGATATGAGAGGTGCAGAAAAAGTGGGAGGTCTTGGCGGCTGGTGAAATACCACTACTCATTATTTTTTCACTTACCCGGTGAGGTGGTGGTGTGATCCCCAATGGGACTCTCGCTTCTGGCTCCAAGCCCCCGGGAGCGACCCGCTCTGGGGACAGTGTCAAGTGGGGAGTTTGACTGGGGCGGTATACCTGTCAAAGAGTAGCACAGGTCTCCTAAGTTGAGCTCAGGGAAGACAGAAACCTCCTGTGTAGCAGAAGAACAGCTACCTGCTTGTCACTGGTCATCTTTCTACCCATCTACAAATTACATGTAGAGGGCACAGTCATACTTTCATAATCCAAACTGCAGTCCTGTCAGCCGCTATGTATGCACCCAAAGCACTTCCTTCCTGCAGTTTCTTTTACAGTTCACTGCCCAGCCTTGAGATTAACCCTCTGTAAGAACAACTATCAGACAAATCCTGCTATAGGAATCTCTGTAGCTTAGTATACTTGCATGTTTTCCTTTTGTTAAAAATGGAATTTAGAAGGCAGTATTTATTGCACATTGTTTAATTACACTAAAAAACTGCTTGTCTCAAATATATTATGCTAACGTTATCTGCTACCATCTGTTTAACTCACAAATTTCCCTTAATTTATCTATAACCCTAAAAAGAATCTCATTTAATTTTGCTGAGAAATAGTAAAGCAGGTTTGCTATACTTTGCTCTGCTCATCCATTAACTCTGCCCTTTGCACTACAGTGGAACATTCCTTACTGATGTTTATAATGTACTTGCTGTGCATTGTGATTATTTTCTTATTGTAGATACTATGGCTTTATCTTATACTTAGTTCTACCATGTAGTTGGACTCTACTAACTTTTACAGTGGACCTGGCTGGTGTACACTTCTGCTCAATGTACTGCATTCTCCCACTAACATGGCACACTGTTCTGACAGACATAACAGCTTATCTGTGCAACAGCTTGGGTAAGAGCTTTTAAGAATTCTGCCTTTACTCTTCCAAGTAGCTAAAGCAGATACAAAGTCATAATAGGCTTTTTTTTTATAAGATCACTTTTTCAGCAGCTTGCACTTAAAATACTGAAGTAAGATGATATTCACCCTAATCCAGGGCCATCTTGTTTGTCTGATAATCTTATTGTGTCCTTCACTACTGGATGACAAAAATGGGGTGTCAAGCACATCCACTTAAATGTATGCAGCTTAAGAAACTGGACTGCTGAGATTCCGGCATTGGTTGATTTGAACAAACTGTACTTGCCATCTCAGAGATATACCTAATGCCTTATGCCTCTGTCTGTAAAATCGTCCTGGGTGAATATACTGTCTTAAAGAAAGATAAGGCAGCAATCAAGTACAATAGTAAACTGCAAATGTAAAGGTGTCTATGTCTAAAGTAGGCTGAATGCATTTGTGGATTCCCTTCTATCCAAGTCTTGCTTAGTAGGGGCATCTGTACCATCTCTGTTAGACATTTTGAAGGAATGCAACTGAAAGCTTGTTGTCTCTCCTGTTAACCTAACTTAGGCTCACCGTAGGTAGAGCTCATACTTGAATGGTTCTATTCACAACAACTCTGAAATCCTAGTCATGGGAGATTTTGATATCCACTGAACTAGGCTGAGTCGGGGGGGCAGCTAAGATGAGTCTGGTAGACCTGTTTAATAAGGTGAGGAGCTGGTGTTAGCCGATACTCAGCTGTGGGGAGAAAAAAAAATATTTTTTAAAGGTAGTTAACACAAAGCTATCTTAAAATAACATACATTTGACAGCTGCACATTTTACAAGCTGTCAGACAAGCAGTCTTAATTACAACATGCAAGCTGTCAAACTTCTGGTAACCATACAATTTGGAGAAATGTTTAGGAAATCTACCTCCAGGAATTCCTACCTGCATGCTGAAAGTAGCTATCCAAAGTACATTAATGATAATGTAGTGATGAAGACCCAAGCAGTAGGGAATCCTAGTTAGTCTGTGATGACTTAAAATCTGAACGTGAATCACAACTGTTGAGTACCTTATTTTTTAACCCTGGTTATAAGGAAATTTAATTTTACTGGTACTTAAGTTCTTGCAGCAAAGGAGACACAGATATGTTCCCACTTTGATGGCTGACTGTCATGGTGAGCAAAGTGACACAGGCTTCTAGGAAATGGAAGGCAGCAATAGCTATTACGTACAGCACTGAGAGGGGACCAGAATAAAAATATTGCAAGTAACAAGTGGAAAATTGGATATTAGAAAATTATTTTTATAAGAGTGTCTGTGAACAGCCCATATTTACCAACATACAGGTCCCCAGTTTGAACACACTTTAGAAATAGGTCATTCAGTGCAAGTGCAGGGCACTAATAGGTCATTCAGTGCAAGTGCAGGGCACTAATAGGTCATTCAGTGCAAGTGCAGGGCACTAATAATTCACATGTAACTTTTGTCAGCAGTGGAGATGTGTTCATATAACGCCTTATGTCTCAGTAGAGTAATAGGGGAGGGATAACACATTCATTTCACTTCAGCAGTAGAGATGTATTCATATAACGCCTTATGTCTCAGTAGAGTAATAGGGGAAGGATAACACATTCATTTCACTTCAGCAGTAGAGATGTATTCATATAACGCCTTATGTCTCAGTAGAGTAATAGGGGAGGGATAACACATTCATTTCACTTCAGCAGTAGAGATGTATTCATATAACGCCTTATGTCTCAGTAGAGTAATAGGGGAAGGATAACACATTCATTTCACTTCAGCAGTAGAGATGTATTCATATAACGCCTTATGTCTCAGTAGAGTAATAGGGGAGGGATACCACATTCATTTCACTTCAGCAGTAGAGATGTATTCATATAACGCCTTATGTCTCAGTAGAGTAATAGGGGAGGGATAACACATTCATTTCACTCCCAGTCAAATTGTTTGTTTGGCATTGTATGACACGTGATACCTTTTGTGTAAGCAAGACTGTGTGCAAATTAAGCCAAAGAATTTATGAGCACATTGTACCCTCTGGAAAGAACAAAAGTAAATCCACTTTACAGGCATTCTATAACAGTCCAAAGTTTCCCTACGTTTATTATTTATTTGCTTGTTTTAGAAAGCCGTAAGCATTAGAGGGTACTGTGGACTCCCTCCTGCAGAAATGGGTCGGGGCGTTCAGAAACAGCCCTACCGCTCACTTTAAGTGCTGAAATAAAAAGGAGCTGTTTACACAACATGGGGATTTGCGATTCAGTAACATCTTAGGAAAAAAAACTCATTATCAGCTAATTCACATTTCTCTAAATTGCCATTAATTACGATGAGTACAAATCAGCACTTTCCCACAGTAGATAAACATTTGTTGGCCCATGCAACACACAGGCAGAGGCACCCCACCATCACATTCACTCTCCCATCTCCTACAGACATACATAGAGTAAACACACACACACACACCACATACCCCGTGTTTGTCCTTGAGTTGAGACAATGTCCCCAATGTCTCCCACTGAGTTTTCACTGTCCTCAGAAATCAGATGAGTGCACTCAAGCCACCAATCCCAGACATTAGATTTTTACTTCACAGCCTTCAGTAATTGCATGCAAATATAAAGTCAGCCATTCTTCTGACTTTCTAAGTTTATACAAGCAATAAACTGAAAGATGACCATGACTGTGTGTCTGTAGTTGAGAGGTATACGTAAATGTGCCCTGATCATCTTCCTCAAAACTCACGAACCATTGCAACCATTGAATAATGCCTGAGATCCTCAAATACAAGTTAAAATCCTGCTACAGTCACATATCAGTTAGCACAGTGAGTCAATGCTGCTGCTTTGAACACTGGGCCATATAATGCATTACTAGCTAACTATTAAAAGAACAAATAAATGCAGAGTAAAACACTAGCATGTTATTTATTGTACTGCTGTCCTCTCCTTACAGGACTGCCTTGTGGAACTTATTACTGAACAATATTAACTACATTCTCTGGTTATAATTGTCTCACATTTTACCTGCTACTGGTCTTTGTACATGTTTTACTTTTTATTGTATTTTTAGTTCTTCTTAGCATTTTACTGCACGGTATATGTTTAATTTTTACCAATTAATGTAACTAGGTTTTGACTGAAAATGGTCCCTGTGTTCCAGTTTACTTATCTGATAAATAAAAAAAATAAAATAAATTAGAGATATTAGCAAAGTATATGCATTACATGTCATTAAGTTATAAAATAGTAGTAGTTCATACTGTTGCTAATACTAGAGATTTATTGTAATTGTTACCAAAGCTTCTGGTGAAAGGTGTGGAAATTTTACTAGAAAATCTAAAGGATGGCATTGGGCCAGCTCAGATCATAAGGCTGTTTCAATTTAGAACAATATATAGATGAATTATTACTGAAAGCTTCCTTCTGTGATGTTACTCAAATCCAGGGATTCATTAACGGCTGCGGTAAAAAGGCCCTGTTTCAACTATGCAGTATTTTATGATGGAAAGACATATTAGCTGCAATGAGGAAAGACCTCTTTATCAGCAAATTTGCATATCTCTGATCCACCATTAAATGCTTTAAGTGCAGCTCAGCTCTTCCTGAGGTAGTTAACAATGTTATTGGATGCATTATGATAGCACTCGTACCCCCTATATTCATTCTCCTACGCACAATATGCACAAAACACATAGACACATGCGCACACACACACACACACACACACACACACACACACAATTGTCAAAATGTCCCTGTCTCATTTTCCCTATACCCGTAGCTCACAGATGATTTCAGTCACTCAGTGATGGCATACATTAGAGCTTCTTACTTCATATTCTTCAGTAAATCCAAGGTAGTGCAAACACTGTTAAACTAAAAACTTTCTAAGCTTGTAGAAGGGAGATTTTCAATCTGCCCCTGCTGTTGTCCTGTCTTGGAATAGGATGAAGAACGGTATTCCTATCGTTCCATCCTGCCCTCCCCCGTACCTCATGAACTGTTTCACACATTATATAATGCCTGAGATACTAAATATATATGTAAAAAATCCTTACTCCACTAACTTTTCATTTAGTGCAGTAGGTTATTTCCAAGGTTTATTGTGGCAACTGGGGAGGGAACAGCTCCTTTTCAGTGCCTTTAAGGCACGGTCTCTTTGCACCATGTTCTAATTACTATTATTTATTAATTAAGTGCCTTTAAGTCACACTATCTACAGTATCCCTGGTGTCTAGTGCTCCTCCACCTGATCCTCATTATGTGTAAGTGCCATTAAGGCATAACAGAAGAGTTTTCCCTGGTGTCTACTGTTTCTCCATCTGATTCTCATTACATGTGAGTGCCATTAAGGTATGTTATGTAGAGTCCTCCCTGGTGTCTAGTGTTTCCCCATGCAATTCCCATTCTGTGTAAGTGCTGTTAAGGCACAAAAGAAAAAGTCTACCTGGTGTCTAGTGTTTCCCCATCTAATCCCAGTCATTTGTAAGCACCATTAAGGCATGAAAGAAGAGGTTTGCATGAAGTCTGGTGGCCCCTTGACCCACATATTAAGCATTATCCCTGGTGTCTAATTGTCCTCTGACCCAGTTAGCCCTGATGTCTGGTGGTGCCCTCTGACCCATGTATTAATAGCTAGCCCTAATGTCTGGTGGTGCCCTCTGACCCATGTATTAATAGCTAGCCCTGATGTCTGGTGGTGCCCCCGACCTATTATTGCAGGCTTTGCTTGTTAATTTAGGGGGGTGTGAAGTTATGACATCATCTCCAACCCACCATCCCTTACACACAAAACTCACAAACCGACCCCTCTACATTCAATCATAATCAGAGACACATTCATACATTCATTCATACACACACACACACACACACACACACACACACACACACACACACACACACACACACAGACAGACACACACACACACACCTAGTTAACCTACCTTCTAACTAACTCCCTTACTGCTATCTGCCCCGGCAGACACACACACTCACACATATGCCCACCCATGCAGCCTCTCACATACAGTCATGCACACACACCCTAACACTACCTGACTGCTAAACTTCCCAGCTCTTCTTTCCTCCATAATGGATAAACTCAGTCTTTTGGTTGCATTCATTACCACAGACAGCCACCAGCATCCATGCTAACTGATGCAGCTGAATGACACTGTGTTAAAGCCTTACCACAGGCAGTTTTGCAGGGAGAACACATGGCTAATTAGCATACACTCTCCACCGGACTGCCTCATCAGCATTTAGCATGGCCACAGAGACAGCCCTCCATGGCATTGCACATCTTTGTACAAAAATCACTGTGGTGAGGTTGCCTATGAATTTCTGAAAGTCACCATATAGTGTACACCTTGCACTAACCTTTATGAATTTGGCCCAAAGTGTGGTGATTCATACATAATAAGGCACTTCCTACAAAGTGAATCTAATTTCCTAGTTTAAACTCTATCACTGTGTTGATAAGGCACCAGATAATAGCCAACATGATACAATACCTTTATGAATGCTATATGAGATTTTTTAATAACAGCTTGAACAATTATTTGAGGTATTAAATCTCTGTTCAGTACTATGGGTAGTGACCTAGCATACATTTTGTTTAAAAAAAGCACATGCTGCTGGCAAAGATGTGGGGTACTCTTAAGTAAATATAAGAGTGCTGTTTGATCTGGAAAATACGAGTCAGTGTTCACATTTTAATAAAATACCGATGCATATTAACTTATGCTTTCATATCAGCTCATGCAAAACCGAGGCTTTTAGCAACTGAGCAAAGCATTGTATTGGAAGTATTTTGTGAACATGATCCCAGATGGATGATTCCTCTCTACTTAAGTAATATTTTAAGCAGAACTAAAGCATATCATGGTATAGAGATGCCCCCCCCCCAGCTATTTGATAATAATTTAAAATCTTCACCCCTTCTATTCTTTCTTCTAAATCAGCTTATGAAAAAAACTTACAAAGACTGACAGTTCACACAGAACAAAGAACACAGTTTGTTCGTTAATGTATACAAATGAATGGCTGCAAAATGGAGTGCAAACATATAACACAGAATGTAAACCTGATCCAGCTATTAATTTTGTAATGGCATATGAGGTGCTGGATAACGGCAGTTACACTTCAATAATTACCCATAGCAGGGGGGCTGCTTCAGTTATTGATAGTACATGTTGAAGATGAATGTTTGTGTACAAATTTCACTTCCATAATTACCCACAGTAGGGGATGCCTCAGCTACTGACAGCATATGTTGAAGGTGAATGCTTGTGTATAAACTTTACTTCCATAGATACCCATAGTGGGGGGATGTCTCAGTTCATGACAGAACATGTTTAAGGCAGATGTGTGTGTAAACTTTACTTCAGTAGTTACCCATAGTAGGCTCAGTTCATGACAGCAAAAGTTGAAGGTGAATGCTTGTGTATAAACTTTACTTCAATAATTAGCCATAGCGGGGGGAAGTCTCAGTTCATAACAGAACATGTGGGAGGAGGATGCTCGTGTGTAAAATTGATGTCCTCTTGACCCTACTCTCTGCCTTTTGGGGTGGATTGGCAGTTCACAGTTACATACTATTTTACATTTGCTATGCCAAAAAAACTGCACTGTCTTTTTCTGAAATTTCTTTATCCAGGTATTATTGGGAGGGTTTGGGAAATGACTTGCTAAATAGAATACTTTTGCCTCTGAAGTTAAAGTAATGTGAAGAATGTTTCTGTCAGATACCATTTGCTGGTCAGTGGCTTGCAAGTCATCTGGAATAGCTAAGGTCCATATCTGCATAGTCTTTTTTGCTTAGAAACTCATATTTATTAGAGGTGGACACATGAAATAGTTCTCTTGGTCCTTTTCTAGGTAGAAACTCCAGCCTACATACTGCATGGCAGGGTGTGTCACTAAAGATGATCCTCAGATAGAACAGAGTAGCCTGTGTACTGCATATAGCTATAAATTCATCAAGTGTTTTGTGAATCACTAGTCTCTTCAGTCAGTGAATACTTTTTCTGGATTTGTGCTGCTGGAATTTGGTTGTTAATGGAATGTGGAATATTGCTGTCCTAAAGAAAGCCCATTACTTCCCCATGGTATTGACGCATTTATTTTTTTTTTCAAATAAATTTTTTATTTATTTTCCATAATATAAACCATGCATACATATGAAAGTACAAACAGAAAGAATCACTCAAATATTAATTACATAGTGGTTTCGATGTTATTAATAAGACAAAATAAAAACCATGAGAGCAGAATTACATTGAAAGAAAAGACGAGAGTAAACACAACCTAAAGTATGCATAGTCCACTAACTAACAACAACAACCTAAAAAATACAATATTTACAATGCTACCATGACCAAGTATAAACAGTGTCATAGAATAAGAGACCAAAAATAAACAGCCCCGAAAGTGTCAAACAATAGGAGAAAAACATACCCCTTGAACACGAGTAATGAGTATAAGGGAAATTTTGTGTATATTAACTTAAATCTTAATCACACATAATTATCTCAAACAAGCCCTTCCAAAGTTTACTGAAGTAGGCTCTCTTCTTAGGTCCACTTATAATGAATTTCTCTGCAGAGATATACCTGATAGCCATATCTTTAAATCCCAGCCAAGACATTTTGGTACGATCTAACCAGTTATAAGTGATGTAAAGTTTTATGAGGGAACATAATGTTATTAGAATATGAAGGTGTAGCTTAGGCAGACTAGGAGGGGGGGGTGTTTAAGATAGCCGTTTCCCATGAAAGGGTAGAACTATAGTATCCCATTTTTTTGAGACGCACTTTGAGAGAACACCATAATTTATGGGAGTGGTTGCAGTGCCACATAATATGTAGTAAATCAGCTCTCACATCAGGACAACATGTGCAAATAGGAGAACAATTCGGATTAAATTTGTTAATTATTACAGGGGTATAATAGGAGTTATTATTTAACATCAGTTGAGTGTACAGGAGTTTTTTGAAGGGATATAATTCTATAGTAGTTTTTATAGCTAATAGTTTTTGGTCCTCTGAAATAGGAGAATTTTGATTATCCCAGTATTTAGAGAAAAGACAGTTTCTTTTGTATAGTAATGGGAATAATAATTTGTATGACGAGGAAATTGTTTTTTTATTGTTAGAAACTGTAGTTATGATTAAGTTTAATTTATCAATTGCCTGTGAATCAAGGACAAGACTATTAGTTTGCAAAGTTGTAAGTTCTCTTAGTTGACGGAGAATAACCGTGTATTTTTTATTGACCTTAAGGATTAGTCGTAACTCGACAAGGGATAAAGAATTATGTTTAATAATATCCCATATTTTAAGGTCTTTGATGAGAGGGAATTCAGTGAGATCTATCATCCTGTTGTTGATTTTAAGGTTTGGATTGAGGTGTAGAGGTTGAAGCAGAGGAAGAATATGTTGAAGATTAATGTCTTTAATCAATTTTTGGAATAATTTTATCTTGAATTTCAATAAGGGGGATAATTTTAAGCTATTTAGAGAAGTAGGTGATAAAAAAGGAATAGCCTTAGGGTTAATTTTATTAGAGAGAATATGTCTGTGCCACATCATTAGCCACGCTGGATGGTGGACTTGAGCTTTGCTATTCCAGTTTGCGATGGACCATAATTTATTAGAGCAAATGATCACGTAATAAAGATGAAAGTTTGGAAAGCCCACTCCACCTCTCTCCTTGGGTAGACATAATTTGGAGAAGGAAATCCTAACATTCTTAGGAAACCAAAGGAATTTTGCTAAAACTTTATCAATTTGTGAAAAAAGATTATTTGAAATAATTATGTTTGTCGCACTAAATTGATACAAAAGTCTGGGTAAAATATTCATTTTCACAATGGCTACTTTTGAGAGAAATGTTAAATTCAGTAGTTTCCATCTTTGTAGATCTTGACATATGATAGACCATGATTTTAGCAGATTATTTTGAAGCATGGAGGCTTGATTATGTTCAAAGTTAATGCCAAGGTATTTAAGAGTATATGATATATGGAAGGAAGATTCAGGGAAGAAGAAGGGTTTGTGAGCCTCAGGGTTAATTGGGAGGATGTGGGATTTTTTATTGTTAACTTGATAACCAGAAGCATTAGAAAAAGCGCTAATGGCATTTATGATTTTAGGTAAATCTGAGTTAGGAAGTTGAAAGTAGAGATTTAAATCATCAGCATAGGCCGATAGTGGTATTGACGCATTTATTGATACCTGACCATTTCTAAAGTAGTGTGGCTGTGTGCTAACATTATTCCTTACTATCCCATTCTTATAACACAGCGGTCTAGCAATGGAGGATTTCTGCCTGTTCATAAAGTCTTGTCTTGCATAAGGCTCTGATATATAGGAAATGTGAAGTGAGACAGAAGAGTTTCTCCTCCTTTGCATTTTCCAAAATGTTTAGTTTATTTGGAAAGTGCAGCAGCTTACAGATAATTTATCTAGGAGGTTTAGAAAGGAGAGCAGATGTTTTTGAGGCATGATGGGTTCATTCTGTACAACATTGTAAGAAGGCACTATGTCCAGTCCCTTGAGTCTTACTTTCAAACCAAATAATCTTAGGTTATTTCTACACTGCCCAATCTCAGGGACATCTGATTTGGCCTACAGTGATCTGATGGCACCTTGTTGTTCACCAAAATGAATACAAAAGTTGGAACCAAGCAAGTAATGAAAAATAAAAAAGGAAGCATGGATACTGTGCTGTAGAAAACTTTAATAAGTCCACAATAAAGACATCAGCATTAAAAACATTGTGTTGACTTCTTCAGAATGTAATAAAAGCACAATGAAGAAACAAATTTTATTTTTCAACTTGTTGTTCATTCATGGTAGCCTGGACTACATCTATGTGGGTGGTTTGAAGGGATGAAGCTCTTTTCAGGAATGAAGTTTTGACTGTCTATACTCTGGTGCTAACATTATTCCTTGTGGCAAAGAATTCTACCTATGCAGTCTCTAATAACAATTTGCCACTCAGAGTTGTGACTTGTTCCACAAGGCATCCCCTTATCTGTCATCACTCGCTTAGGAGTAATTATTTATCTTACTATTACTGCCTCTCCCATTAAATGAACTGCATATAGGACTTCTGTTTCATGGACTAAAGCACAGAAACTGAATATATAATCCTCTGTTTTAATTTTAACAGAGCCTTTTTTAGGCAATGTCAAAATGACTGAACTACCAACATATGAAAAAAATACTCAAAGCAACCTTAAGGTGTTACTTCTCAATGTTAGGAGTCTAATCATGAAACTCCACACCCTACAAGCAATCCTAACTCTGGAGAATGTAGACATCTGTGCTGCTACTGAGATTTGGTTTATAGCTGCAGAAAGTACTCCAGTGGTAAAAGGCCACAGTGCCTTCCACACACTAAGACCAGCAACAGCACAGACAGAGGTTAAAGGCGGAGATGTCTTGATCAATATTAGCAACAAATACAACTCCAGGTTGATTAAACAGAATGATGCCCTGGATTTCATCCACACCCAAGTCTCAACAGATAAGGTTCCTAACTATGTCCTGGCTACCTACAGGTCACCAACTATGACCCACGAAACTCACAACTCATACCTAGACCTACTAGAGGCACTCACAATCCAAGCAAATATCCTATTCATGGGAGACTTTAACTACCCCTCTATAGAGTGGGAAAAGTACACTATCTCTAACTCACAGACACAATGTTTCCTGGACTTTATCAACACAAACACCTTGGACAAGATGGTGTGCACTCCATCCAGAGGATCAAACATATTGGACATAGTACTCAGCAACATGGAAGAGCATTGCCCTCCACTCTATGTCACATCCTCATTGATGAGGTCAGACCACAAAGCTGTCTCCATCAAAATAAAAATCGTCCTAGAAAACCCAACTAAACCTGTAACAGGAACAATTCTATAGCAAACTACATCCTATTAAGCAACAATTTGTCAAAACTCACAGCTCCCCAAACCCTGAGAATACAGTTATCTATGTAGAATTTTTTTACAGAAACCCTATACAAAAATGTAAATGGTTGCATTGAGACTGCTGTACCTACCAGAAGTAAGTTCAAATATAACACCAAAAACAATTGGTGGAATCCTTACCTTAACAGGGTACATAATAAAGAAAAATAGTCATGGCCAAAATCAGAAAAAACAATTGTCATAAAACAAGAGTTCTCTGATTCAACTAAAGAAGGGATAAAGAGGTTTAATAAAGTCCAACAAGGCCCATTACAAAGTCAAGATGCCTCCCAGGCTAAGGATATCCACAAGGCCTTCTTCAGCTATTTCATGTACCTTAAAATTAACACTCAGCAATGTGCAGAACTGATGGTAAATGGCATAACGTTCACTGACCAGGGTAACATAACGAATCCATTGTCTGATATATTTAGCTCTAACTTCACCCCCTACTTTCTTCCACTCCCCCTATAAAATCCATTCTAGCATATCCCCCAACTATTAACATAGAGCAGGTCCTGGTGGTGCTTGCTAAGGCCAAAAACACTGCTTCAATGAGCCCCACAATACCCTGGTTGCATCCTAAATAGCCTAAGACATGGCCTAGCAGGACCACTTTCAACAGCAACTTCAAAACAGATTACATGCCAAATGAAGGGAGGGCTGTGACAGTCATCCATCTTGATAAGAGTTGACCATCACCCAATCCCAGGAACTACAGGCCCATCACTCTGACAAGTCTAATATACAAAGCCATGGAATGAATTATCCATTAAGGACACTGGCAGCCTAAAAATGTAAGGCCCATCCCACTTTGACTTTGTTAAAGGAAGGTCTTGCCTACTCAACCTGGTATAGACTTCTTTGAGAGTGTCAACAAGGCTATGGATGACAGGAAAATGGTGCAAAGCACCTACCTTGATCTGGCCAAGGTGTTCAATATAATACCCCATTCAAGTACTGTTGACAAACTGTCAGAATAAATCCCTACATAACTCACTGGATTGCTGGCTCACAGATAGGAGCCAAGAAGTTTGGATTGGTGAGACCACTTCCACCAGGAGACCTATCACCAGTGCAGTAACCCACTGCTCTATGTCGGGTCTGCTTCTGTTTGGCATCTACTTCTTAGATGTCAAGGTTAATACTCTGGCTCACCAGGTTCACAGACAACTATAAATTGGGAGCTATCATAGATTCCTTCACAACACCAACATATTACTAGATGGTCCAACATAAACAAATAACTGGTGCCAAAGCCATACATAAAACTCAATGTGGAGAAATTCATTATAGTACCCTTTTGGAAATTGTTCACTCAAGCTAATCACTCCACTGATAAAACACCCCTAAAATTTGACCCAGTAGTTAGAGATCTGGGACATATATAGACAATAATCTGGCCTTCAACCAACACATAGCCACGATAGTAAGAAATTCATTTTATGTCACCCAACTCATAAGCAAGGGCATGCCATCCAGGTCTAAGGAAGTTATAGTACTGCTCTAGTCAGTCCTTAACAGACCCATCATTTAGTGCAATGCCCCATTTGGCATGTACCTAACCAGGCACTTGCAACAATTGGAACACCCTCAAAAGTTCTTCACCAGGAGAATCCAGGGTATGAATACCTGTCCTACACAATGCATCTTAAGACCCTATCTCTTTACTCAGTCTCCTACACGTTAATGAGATGTAATTTATGCCTGGCATATTAGGTACCTCAGATCCAATTCTGATGGATTTTATGCACATTTGCAAAACAAACAGCAACAGAAATACTAGATCCAAGGACCTGAACTTTGCCTGCATCATAAACACAACATGTTGGAGAAACCGATATGTGCTACAAAATATCCCTGGACTCTGTAACAGGTTATTCATCTGCACGAAGTAGAGTTCATCCCTGACCCAATTCAAACAAAACCCTAATCATTGGCTGGGAAATGGCAAATTCAACCCTGGTCTGGCCACCATGTTTCTGATAGACAGAGTTTGGCAGTAGGTAAATTAATCCCCAAATAACATAGCCCTCCTCATATAATCCTTAGCTGTCTTTTTACTAACATACCATACCACAGTGGTGTCCAAGAAATTTGGGCTGACTGGGCTGCATGGCTAGGCTTATAAAGACCCTGGAGGTCAATAGCTTAGTAGAATCTAAGAACAACTAAAGTACAGTTACAGCATCTCATGCACATTTGTCTATGGCTAGCTCTGTCTACTACTGTCCCAGAGTGCTTTTTTACTGGGTAGAGTTTCTTCACATCTACCAACATTGTGGACTGTTTCCTATGTTTAATTCAAGCCTACTAGCTTTTAATTTCAGTTTACTCTCTTCACTTCTGGCTTTCTCTACTGCTGGTTACTTCTTTTTCAAGGTTGAGTTCCATTATACAGTATTATCCTTCTGTGTCGTGTGTAGCACATCATCGGTATCAGTTTCATTCATTTGGCATTCTCTGCTGTTTCCAACATGAGACCTCTGGTGTTAATGAAAAACAAACTATTGGTGTGACTTAAGCATCTTACAGCACTGTGCCAAATGGTTACATTTTTTTTCTGAATCTGGCACATAGGCTACCCTATTGAATCCTGATAAAATGTATGTGTTGCTGTCTGCATTCACACTCCATGATATTTTCCAAAGATATTTACAGCCAATGCCAACATAATGATATTAGCAACAATCAGGCCAGGCTAATCAAATTAATCCAGCACTGACTATATGAGATAACAGTATCTTATCAATTGAGAATGAACAATGTATTCCAATCCAAGACTCCTGAAGCACGTTACATGACTACTGTAATGAATAGAATATTAGAACTGAATGCTACTCAAATACTTGTGCAAATACAAAGAACTTTTTCCAGCACTAACAGCTAAAGGTATTAATTGTTAATTCTGCACAATGTGGCTTGAAAATAAGAATAGCACCTGCTGTTATGGGCTTTTCTGTCCCATTTTACCTGAAGGCCTGACATCAGCCATTTTGTCCAACACAGGTCAGCTACCATGAGCAGTATTTTTCTGAAACATTACATTCTCATATATTTTTCATTGTAACAGACTATCAGCAACAATATATACCAGACTGTCCCCTAGGGTTAGGTTGCACAGCTTTCGGAATAAACTCCTTGGCAGACACAGAAGAATCATTGACTTCGATGTCAGTTATGCAGATTTGCTCAGGAAGCTGCTGAATAGAAACTCTGAGATCATATACCCTCAGGGAAAAGTCAATACCGTTTTCCAAGCCTGTGCAGTTCTGCCATCTACTATTATCCATAAAAATGAAGCTCTGGGTCTGGGTCAGGTACTTCATATGCATTCAGTGCCTGGAAGATGGCATTGGGAGGGATTTGCTACCGCATATACTAGGTGTTCCCCTAATAAATGATTACCAGAATATCACCCAGAAGATCTGATTATACTATATCTGATCTTATCCAAAAGGCTGAGATGCAATCATTCTCCGTTACAGTTTGTTTGTGTCTTTCGGCTTTTCCCAGTTAGGGGTCGCCACAGCGGAACTCCGGTCTGCTAATGATTGGCAGTAGATTTTTACATACTGGCTTGCCGGGCCTAACGCACAACCTTCAATGAAGGAACGCCCATTCACGCATGTCACTACACAGAAGACTCTCTAACTGAGAATCGAATGGGCAACGTCTAACTGTGAAGCAACAACGCTACCGCAGCACCACCAACGCAATTCTCCGTTACAGTTAAATATTGTATTTTAGGCCCTATATCCCCACGGTGGTGGTGCTGCGGTAGCATTGTCACCTCACAGTAAGACGCTGTCCGGTTCGATTCTCAGCTAAAGTGTCTTCTGCGTGGAGACATGCGTGAATGGGCGTACCTTCGTTGAAGGTTGTGCGTCAGGGCTGGTAACTTGGCATGTAAAAATCAACTACCAATCATTAGCGAACCGGAGTTCCACTGTGGCGACCCCTAACCGGGAAAAGCCGAAAGACTCAACAACAAGAAGACCTGTTTTAATAATCCTGTTAGTAATACATGTATCCACTTGCACCAGAAGAGATTTTTTTCAGCAGCTCTGTGTTTAGTGAGATGCACACAAGAATTGCGGTTATTTCCTCCATAAAGTTGTTGACACTGTTTCATACTGAAAGAGAAAGATGCTATTTTCTACATATCCTGTTACCCTTTATACTTGGAGCTGGTGAGTTGCAACATAATTCTAAATGATAGTTGTGATTCCATCTGTATAATCTTTCAGCACTGATCAAGCAGCAATGAAATATTTTGCAACCTCCACCTTATCAGAAAAGCCTGACAGGCATTATCCTGGTAGCTATAGAAAAGTTGTGACTGCCCTTTGAGATACCACACAGACATAAGACTAACAAGGAGCAGAAAGCACATGAAAGGCTGTGTGAATATTGACATTAAGACCCACTGAATTACAGCAGTGACCACTTCCTGATGTCAGAGAAGGCAGTTGTTGATAGTCATCATATACTTAGCAAATATTCACTCTTCATTTCAAATGCAGCCATCACGAAAGCAGTCTGCAGAGTTTTTTCACCTAGAGAGTACTTTATTGTAACAGCCTGTAACTTCATTTCCTAAATAAATAAACATGCTCACAGTGCTTTTAAGACTTTCGTTGTGATTTCAGTGCACTATATCACAAAAATAAGTAAAAGGATTGATTCAAAGGTGACTTTAGTACAGACCATTGTGCTTTATGGTCACTCAAATAGCAAAGAAGCATTAGCATGTAAAATGAAAGTCTGTACCCCATCAGATGTAAAGTCAAAAGATGTGTTCATAGATTAAATGAGTAAATATTCTTGGGCTCACTATGGACAAAAGCTCCTTCAAAATAAATAAGATTTAATTTGTACCTTTAAACTGTATTATTACTTTATGTAACACTACTCTACAAACTGCAGTATCAGCATGTTTTTGCATTTTCTTTACATGCCAGACTCTTTTTCATTTAACTACAAAAGTAGTGCATATGGCAAATAGATAACCATGGAGTTCTTAGTTACCATTTGGCTCAGATTATTCAACAGCCTGGATGGCTGAGGAATAACTTATTTGGAATACAGAATAATATAATGGATATAACAAACAAACAAACAAAACTGTTAAGAGTTTGAATAAACACCATTGTTCAGTAGATTAGGGTAGAAGCAATGGAATTAAGCAAACAATATATGTGGGTTATGTGATAGACAATTGATGTACAAAGGAACAATATATCTGTGTACAGAACAAAGAAATTAACAAAACCTGAAAAAATGCAGAAAATGTATTTGCCATGACTGAATAACATGGCAAAACAGTTCAAATGCAAAGTATATTTTCATAAGGTCTGAGAATTTGGACTTATATATTTATTAGTTGTTGACCAGGTAGGTGGACAGGTCATAGCAGGACATTTTGCAGACATGAACTGACACATAATGGCAAAGACAAGCAACATCAATACAACAGCATTTGTAGAATTTACAAAACAATTTACAGATGAGGGCACAATGTAAGAGTATTCAAAAATGTAAACAGCATGCATCCACTTGCTACTTTATCTACTAGGGTTCCATATGTCAGCCAGTTTGCTATCTATATTAGAGTATGAGTCTACATGTAGGCCTTCAAGCTTATGACCAATTCAGTGACTTTCTCAAAGAAGTAAAATAATACATCATGGAGACACGATATCCTTTGACAAATCCATATTATTGTAGAACTTAAGCAATAGTTTTTTTATAGTAAAGCTTATAAATTCAGATTATAAGTTGAACACCTATAGGAGGGGGCTGAGAGAGGGCATGTTTCTCTCTGTTGGTTAAGCCACTAATTATATCGCTTGGTCTCACAGAGATGACATTTTTAACTCTAGAAAGTACAGATAGGATATGTTCCACAATAATCTTGATGGACATTGTGGAATTTCAGTGAATTTATTCTGGTGTGAAGTTGGCCACTAAATTTATCTGCAAGTATATTAGATACATTTTTTGGAACTGTAGTGGATACAGAGGATTATGATCGGGTCGCCAATCATAACCCACTTACTATGTATTCGAGACATGGGTTATGAGACAATCATAATTCTTTGTAGTGCATGGAGCTTTATCTGGTCCATGTATGATGAGTTAAGGGGAAAATATGAATAAATGTTTTCCTGGCTCTCAAATCCATAAGATACTTAGTGAGATCTGTCAGAGATCTAGTGTTACATTTATATTTACCAGCAGACCTTTAAACTGTCTTGATTTTTGCAGGACATCCAGATTATTGCTTCATATTTTTGGTCTGTTCCTCATGGTGTTTTTTAGACAAATGACATATATTTGAGTTTCAGTGTTCACATTCTTCAGATTACAGAGGTGATCACACATCCTGTTATGCTATTGAGTCTCTTAATTTTTTTTTTTTTTTTTACAGGAAGTTAGGGACATGTTAAGGGTATGGGCAGCAGGCAGTAAGAGATGTTTTGTTCTTCTGCTGTCATTTGCTAGTCTGTGCTTTGAATACTATGTGAATCAGTGAATCTATAAATATGTGCCATGGCCACCAGTTTCATTTTTTCTGACCATAGTAACAGGACATGGTTAACCATCCCATGGGGAAAGGTAACTTCTTTTGACTTGAATTAGAACTCACAAATTATTAAATAGGCTAGACAGCAGGATTTCCAGACTACATTGCTGCAAGATTGTCAAAAGATAGGCAGAAGTGTTGAGATTTCTGATGACCATATCATTCTGGAGTGGGGTGTCAGCTATACTGTAAGCTGCTGTTATGTTTTGTTTATCCAAGGTATCAATGCTACATTCCTTTGCATTGAACTTAATCTTATTTCCTATTATACCATCAATGTATATGGTTCATCCCTTGCTGGCTGGCATCAGCTGCTGAGTGAATGTCAACACCAATTTATAGTCATTAGAAAATTTAGATCACAATATGTCCCGGTTAGTGGTTTTGAGATCCAACAAGAAGATACAGAACCGAATGGATCCCAGTATTAAGCCTTGCGGAATGCCACTAACTACCTATTTGCTTTCTCGGGTGACATCTGCTGGCAAACTAGCTTTCTGTCTGTATTAAAGCATAAGGGTGTGTGTTTAGGCATTTAAGCTTACTTGGAATAACAGCATGGGGGAAAGTGCAAAAAAACCCAAAAAAACATCTTGGCTAGATCCCATTATACTGCATGAACTGCATGTCTGCTTTCCATAGTTAAAATAACTTTATCAGAATAGTTTAATAAACCAAATAGCTATGGTCTGCTTTTGATAAAACCATATTGTTGTGGGTCTAGAGCATTATTTTTTTATATTGGCGTGTATAAAATCAAATATAAATTAATACACTGAATGGCTTTGCAGACAGGTTGATGGGTCTATAGATCCTGGTATCTGAGGTGTATCCTTTTACAGAGAGGAGTAACGTTAGCCATTTTGAAACACTCAGGAATATACCCTGTGACTATGTGTAAGGTGAACTGTTTTAGTAGGTAAAGATGGATTTCTTGTTATCTTTGATTGAAAGTAGAGTTTGATTCATCATAGGTCTTTAGTGTTTTTTTTTTCTTTTATTATATAGCTTATTAATGTTGCATTCCACCCAAATAGTCTATTTTTAACATTCCCCAGTATATCTGGTGCTGATTGCGACAGCTTAGATCATGTTGTTTCTTAGAATGGAGCAAAATTCATTGGCATGAGTGACAGCTGAGGCTACATGGGGACTGGAAAGTTTGCATTTTAATTTTGAGAGCTCATCATCTAGTTTTAATAGGTTAGTCTTTTTGAAGCCCATGAATTCTGTCCATGGATAGTGTGTTAAGTATATTGTATGTGCTGGCCTAGCTTGCCTGAGTGCAGAGGGCGAAGGTTACTTTGTGAACCACCTTCCATGTTGTGTCACAGAGGCTTGTAAGTACCACATGTTGTTGCTTGTATGAATGATCTTGTGGGACTACTTGTCATAATACAGCAGACAGACATGATGCAGAACACTGGCATTGGTGTGGCAGGACCTCTGAGACTGGCTGTTGTGATATGGTACAGATGCTTAGTGCTTAATGTCAGCACCAGAGTGAATGAGCATGCATGCATGGAGCTGGCTGCCATAACAAGGAATAGAGGTCACAGTAATGCTTTTTATGTGAAGGACTTGGTGTGTGACAGCAAAGGACATTTAGGATAATCACAAGTACGTAATTATTGGTGTGACTTGGTTGAGGGTTATGGGGGACAAAGCACATTGCCCAAAAGCTCCAAACTGAAATACATCTGTGGTGATTCTTATAGGATCATAGGATCACAGGAAGTTTCTAGGCTAATGGCCCTAGGGCCCTTACAGCCTAGCCAAGTTCCACCCTTATTTCCACAATCAACGCCTATTGCCCATGTCCAAGAGGGACAAAGGTGGAACCCCTGGGATGAATTTACATTTATCCATCCAATCGTCCAGATTGCATTTGAAGAAGCCCAATGAGGTGCTCTGTTTGACATGAAGTGGGAGTCTGCTCCAAAGGTGTGGTAACATCTGGGAGACAAATCTGTCCCTCCAGCAGGTTCTATTAATGTCACATACCAGGTTAAAGTCCTTAAGACTTCCGCAGTGGTGCAGTGGTAGCATTGTTGGCTCACAGCAAGACGTTTTCCCGTTCAGTTCTCGGCTGGAGTGCAGGGAGTGCCTAATGTGTGGAGTTTGCATGTCCTCCCTGCAGTTGGGTGGACGTTCAAAATGCATGCGTAAATGGGGGTGCCTTTGTTGAAGGTTGAACGTCAAGCTGGCACCTTGGCGTTTGTGAAAATCTACTGCCAATCATTAGCGGACCAGAGTTCCACTGTGGTGACCACTAACCGGG
Organism: Protopterus annectens; assembly: GCF_019279795.1. NCBI lineage: Eukaryota > Metazoa > Chordata > Ceratodontiformes > Protopteridae > Protopterus > Protopterus annectens. The sequence continues at coordinate 345,573,752 of NC_056749.1, forward strand.
AAAAGCCGAAAGACAATAACAACAACCAGGTTAAAGTCCTTAGAGTAACCCATGTACCATATGGCTTGTGGATATGCAGCATTTGCAATAAAGCAGGGTCAGAGATTGCCTTATATGCAAGGCAGATATTGCCTCTGAGTAATCTGTATAAAACAGAATAAAATGAGAGTGATTTCAGATGATCCACATAGGACAGATGCTGAAGACCTTGACGTTTCCTTGTGAGGAATCTTTGTGGTCTCTCCAATTGCTGCAGGTAGTTGGAAAGGTGCATACCAAAAGGGACATTGTACTCAATTATTGGCCTGATGAGTTAAGAGTACAGGGAGGTTATAATTTCTTTTTTTTCTGGAGGCAATGCCCTTCCTTATGAAATAAGCAGTATAGAATGCCCTTCTTACCACTGGGGAGACATGGTGCCCAAAGGTAAGGTTGCTGTCAGCCTGTGTGCCCCGATCTCTAACCACTGAGTGCGTACTTAGGGTGTTGCTGCTGATGTGGTAGTTAGCAGGAACATTGCTCTTACTGAAAGGGATGATAATACATTTTATTTGCACTGAGTTTCAGGTCATGACTTTGGCACCAATCATATGTTTGTGTAAGACCCTCACGTAGGATGTTGACATATTTAGAGATTTTTATGACCACTCCCACTTTGCAGTCATCAGCAAACTTTGCCAGCCACAGAACTTTAGTTTTTGCTTGTACCTCAGAGAAATAGATTCAAAACAGTAGACATCCCAGGACTGATCCCTGTGGAACACCACTGCTTACAGCTCTGCTGATGGAGGTGGATTCCCCTATTTTGACAAAATATGTTCTATCAGTGAGCCGGTTAGCAACCCATCTAATGATATATGGGATGATACCTAGCTGGGTGAGTTTGTCAATGATGCTTAAATGGGGGATAGTGTCAAAAGAATGGCTAAGTCAAGGTAGGCTGTAAGAGCAGATTTCCCCTCATCCAGAGCCTTGGTGACTGTCTTGAAGAAGTCCACAAGATTTAACAGGCATGATCTCCCTTTGACAAATCCAAACTGAGTAGGGTCATGTGTTTTGAAATTACCTATATCTTTGTTGATAAAGTTCATGATGATTCACTACATGGCCTTGCAAATAAGGCTGGTCAGGCTAATAGGTCTATAGTTCCAGGGGTCAGTGGAGGCACCACCTTTGTGCAAGGGAATAACGGTGGCCATTTTCCATTCAGCTGGAACAAAGCCACTACTTAGGCAATGATTGAAAAGAGTACCTAATGGTGTTGCTAATTCTTGTTGGAGCCCATGTAGGATGCAACCTGGGATGTTATCAGGTCCCATAGATGCTGTGTTTTTGGCCTTAGAGATGGCATTTACGACCTGCTCTATAGAGATACAAGGTAGGTGACAGGTGGTAGGGATGTCATGGGGAACATGTGGCATGGACAGGAGAGTCAAGTTTTCACAGAACCTGTCAGCCAACAGGTTAGCTATGTCCATAGGTTCAGTATATTTGATATCATTAGCTATCAGCTGAGCACAGATGTGGGCCTTTCCTTTTAGGTTATGGATTTAACTAAAGAACACCTTATGGTTCATTAAGGAAACTAATTTGGATTCATAGTTTGCTTTGGAGGACTTCACAAAACGTCTTATTTGCTTTTTTAAGCTTTGGAGAGAGTGTTTCCAGTTTGGGGCTCATTCCATCTTGCTCTTAGACAGCAATTTCTTCCTCTTACTGTAAAGTCTGTCTATTGCAGTTGTCCACCAGGCAGGTTTGCTCTTCCTTGAGGAGCTTGTTTTGGTCCTATCAGGTACGGCTGAGTCAATGTAGTTATATAGGTGTTTGTATAAAGCATTGGTGTAGAACTTGGCATAGTTGCCAATTCCATCTGAGGGGTGGAGGTGCAGAGAACCTATTTTTACTATCCTTTAAGAGGTTATAATCTGCTTTGGGAAATTTTTTTAGTTTAGTTGCTGCTGCAGGAGGTGGGGTGTCAGGTGTGACAGTTACTTTGAATGAGACTGATTTGTGGACAGATGTCAGCAGGGAAGACCTCACAGTAGGAGTGCTACAGTGTTCCCACATATTAGTAAGTACCAGATCCAGGATGTTGGCAACCCTTTGTGGAGGTGCCAACCAGCTGGTCTAGGACATTGGAATTAACAAAGTCAAGGAAGCTTTAGGCAAGTGAGTTTGAGCACAAGTAATTTACCAGATGAATGGATAGGTAGTTAAAGTCACCCAAATCCATGGTGTTCAGATGTATCTTGATACACTCGAGTAGATCCAAATAGGCAGAGTGGGTGTCCTGATTCATGGAGGATGGTCCTGTAGCTGACAATGACTTGAATAGGTGTCCTACCAACAGTTAATTGCACCTGAAGTATCTCCAGGGAATTATACTGTTCTGGAGGTGTATTTATTTTTAATGAATATTGATATACCGCATCCTTTAGTTTTCACACTTTCAGGTTGGGGTCTGAACGTGTGGAAGGAGGAGTAATCTAGTATGGCTGGGGTACTCTCCACAGCCTTGAACCCGGTCTCTGTGACTGCACAAATGTCTGCATCTTCCAAGGTGAGGACAGCTTCCAGTGAGTGCAGTTTCATGTTAAGACTTCTAGCATTTAGTAGCAAAACCATGAGGTTGTTCTTAGATGGATTTCTTACGTTGGGAATTTTGTTGTTGAGACACTGCCTAAAAAAGGCACTATGGAGGTGACAAGAGCCTTAGCCAGTAGCCAAAATCACAGAGGTGACAGATGAAGACCACCTCTCGCAAAGCATCAAGGTCTGTCACTCATGTCTTTCCAGGCTGACAGATACTGGATCCCCTTAGAATGACACCAGAAACTAAGCCAAATATTAAAGTTAATCATTTTCTGTTTGTATTGAGGTATCGTCCTAGGTGAAGGTAAAATGCTGCTTAAGGCTAGGGACATACTAGACTGAGACACATAGTCTGAAAACTCAGTCATGTCTTTCTTTATATAGCCCAGAGAGGTATTTCTCAAGTTGTTCACACAAACATGGACTATGACGGTGTCATAACAGTACCTGTTGTTGAGAGACTTAAGTGCATGCATGATATGGTGGATCCTAGTACCTGACAGACAGCTGACCATGATTTTTTGTCACTTATTCTTCAGGAGTCCAAACAGATGTATGGACAGCAGTAACAGTACTCATTGCCTACAGCATCATGGACTTGCATCATTTTTTATGCTTAGTTTCTACTGAAGATCATGGGGAGCTGATGTATCCTATACTTGAAGTGATGTAGATTACTGTGGCTGTTGTTTCCACCCTATAGTACAATATACTACTGTGGCTCATATTTAACCAGTTTTGGCAATCATACAGGCGAGTTCAATGCCATACATGGCTGTGTGCATGAGGGCAAGCTGTGAATGAAAGCAAAGAGCAATTATATGACTTATGCAAAACAGTCATTGACATGTCTAGTTTAGGGGGAGGGAATGTGGGAAATGGTTACCTGCAAATGATCTGTTCATTTGCCCAATTTGGCTCCCCTTCCCCAAAAATAATGGGATCACAGAGAATGGTAATATTAGTTATGGGGTATGGGTGTGCCCCCTTACAATACACAGGGCAGACTTGATAGAATCCTATGAGAAATATGAGAACCAGTTAGAAAGGGTATGGAAATGAGTCATGTTAAATCTATAGAAATAACCAGTAGCAGGACTATGTTGGGCCGGATTCACGAAGGCTTGCACGGAGTCTAAGAGTAGTGTAAGACTCCATGCAGCCTTCGCGATCCAGGAGCAGCCCAAGTCCATGTAAGAGACAAGCTAAAACGGCTCTTACACAGAGTGGGCGTGGATAAGCTAATCACCTCACTTGCCGCCGAATAGCATGCAAATGAGGATGATTAGCGATCCAGAACAGCCCGTGTAAGAGCCGTTTTAGCTGCAGAAATGTACTCAGTTGACAACTGAGTACATTTCTGCAAAAACTGCAATGGAGCCATATCAGCTCCAAATAAAGGGTGCATATGTGTCAGGCAGCATGCCAATGGCCAAATATGTGGCCATTGGCAAAGTAACCTGATGCAAATATAATAAAAATATAATTTTTTTTTTTGGCGATTGCCAATGTTTAAACCCAGCGCAGCCCCGCGCAAACGGGCTGTGCTGTATAAAACATAAAAACGAAGGTTTTAAACCCACAAATGTGGGTTTTATGCAATACATGGAATGTCAATGCAGGGACCAGCAGACCAAAACCAACATGGCCACCATGTAGTGGTTGCTAAGGGGGGAAGCTGAGTCTAAGACATGTAACTAAGCATTAGTAGGCAATCTGATGCAAATGAGTGTTAGGATACTGAATTCCACTGTCACATAGCAAATGAGCACAGTCTGAGTAGTGTAAGAGTTACAGAAGGGGAGGAACAGAGTAGGAGATAGGTGACATCACAGGGGGGAATGGTAGAAAGAAATGCAGTTCATTGGAGGTCAGAGTTACATGACAGATGTCAGACAGATATCATGGAAAGAGGTGTGCCACTAAATAAGCATGAGAAAGTCAAGAAATGGAAGGTGTACACTGTTGCCTACACCAAAGTTTCTTGCTGGATGTGTATCTTGCGTGCGCGCCATGAAGCACGAGTAAGGCAGTGTGCACGCGTGTAAGGCAGACTGAGCATGTGGGAGCATGTTGGGAGATGTTTAACACTGTTTGCACGGGCGTGCATGCGTTTTAATCCGAATAAGCAGATTCTGTACCCTGTAAGTATGTGTGCGCGTGTGTAAGCCACTGTGAGCATGTTTCTGCTGGTTTACACATGGCTCCACCCTGAGGAAACAGAAAGGAAAAAGGAAGCGACAGATTTAGTAGGAAGCTAGCAGGGAATACTGCTGGAGCTAGCAGGTGAAAACAATTAGATGCAGGCAAGTACACAGGCAGAATAGTAGCCCAGCCCACCACTTAAAACTCTGCAAACAGCAGTGCAGGATGTTTCTCTCAAGAGACACTGCAAGACAGGAGTTAAGTTATCAGAAGTGAAAACTGAAAAACTGAACTCAGAGCAGAAATGTTAGGGGCTGCCATAGCTGTCATAATGAGACATAGGCGACTTGCTGAGGGTGGTGACAATGCAGATGCTGCCAGACAACCCACAGTGAGGAGACGGACAAGAGTGTACAGGCCCAGGGTCACCTACCACGGGTTACATGAGCTGGAGATAGTAGAGCGCTATAGAGTGGACAGAGACCTCCTGCAGCAAATAGTGGAGCTGTGCAGGCCACACCTCACACACAGAACCAACAGAGGGGAACCCATCCCAGTGGAAACCAAGGTATGTGTTGGCCTAAGAATACTAGCAACAGGTACCTTCCAGAGACCAACTGGTGATATGATGGGGATATCACAGGCATCAGCCTCCAGGGTACTGCACCAGTTCCTGGATGCCATGTCAGCACATGTCGGTGATAATGTATATTTCCCCAATGCCCATGAGGTATTGGCCAGCAATATGCGTCTCTTCCAGCAAATAGCAGAATACCCTGAGGTAGTGGGCGCAATAGACTGCACGCACATATGCATCAAAGCACCAGCCAGTGAGCGGGGTAGGGCATACATCAACCACAAGGGCTTCCCCTCCATCAACTGCCAGATCGTGTGTGATGCCCAGGGCATAATAATGAATGTGTGTGCTGGCTGTCCTGGGAGCTACCATGATTCCCACATCTGGCATTTGACGCAGCTGTACCAGACATTTGCCAATGGGGACATCCCGCATGGACAGCTAGTGGGGGATGCAGGTTATGCACTGGAGCCGTGGCTGATGACACCCATCAGAAACGCACACACACCTGAACAGGAACGCCATAATGAGGCACACGCACAAACACGTAATGTAATAGAGCGTGTGTTTGGGCTGCTCAAGTCACGGTTCCGGTGTCTGGACACATCTGGTGGAGCCTTGCAGTACACACCAACTACATGTACCCAAATTGTCATGGTATGTGCTATGCTACATAATATGATCTTGCAAAAACAGCTGCAGCAGGACTAGCATAGGGCCGGGCCAAACAGCCCCCCACCATTGCCAAGGCCATCACAGGCAGAGCGTGACTCGGAGGAGGAACAACCTGAGCCTGCCCCAGTAGGCAGAAGGAGGCATGCCCAGTATGCCCTGGCCTTGGCAAAAAGGCAATGCATAGCACATACACTGGCTCAGTAGGAACCCTGGGAATGATACCCCTCTCTGACTCACTCATATAGTAACAGGGATGCCTAACATGACACAACCTGCTCTCAAACATGTACAGGGAAGTGTAATATGCGCATCCGACAGAGGCAGCTCTGCAGTACCACCTGAGGCATGAATGCTATGTGTTAAGTAATGTAACACCATGTACTATATGCACACCTGAGGACCTTGACTAACATCCTACCCTCACCAAGCATCATGCCACAACATGACAATGAGATGATCAAGTGCAATAATTGACTGGAGTATCGCAGTTAGTCAAAGGGGATCCAATGTGTGCCAGTCTGGGATGACATGCTGAGCATGACATGATGCACCACCTGCTAGGACTGGCGTGCACCTATCAGTGCAGGCCGTATGGATACTGGCAAAGGCTGTTGTTACCCACAGTGTGCCCTGAATAGGTAAGGCTCAAAACACAAACCTATCTCCATAGGTATCAGAAGGGATAAGAATAAGATAAGGGATAAGTCAAAACAGCAAGATGCATGCAGTCTAAACTCACCCAGTATGGAGAATGTTGATATCTGTGCTGTAACAGAAAACTGAGTCAAGGCTCACAACAGCACCCTAACACTACCAGGTTACACCTCATACTGTGCTGTACAGTCTCAAAACATGGAACAAGCTACAAAAGAAGGGTGACTAGCAAGAATTGTCAAGGATAACCACACCCCCATGTTGGTACCACAACAAAAAGCAGCAAGGACTAGCCATGGTCAAGTCACAGTGGCTAAAACTGCCCCCCAGTTTATAGCCTGCTGCAGACTACTGTCCCAACGCCAGGAACTGCACCTGGCCTATGCTGGAATACATGAATATATCAAGTCCTCCAAACCACATTATATTGGGTGACTGAAAATACCCAGACATAGACTGGGAGCATTATACTAGCTCCAACAGTGTAGGACAAAAGTTTATAGAATCCATAAACCAAAAGGCACAGGAACAACGTACCACTCCCACAAGAGGGGTAAGCATACTGGATGTGATAATCAGCAACATGGGTACTGGATGGCAAGATGAGAAGTGTATTGCTCACTGGTAAAACCAGACCATAGAGTAATCACACTGGATATACAAATCCTGACCACAGTCCCTGGCCAGAAAACCACAGTGGAAAACATGTGTTAACCAATATTTGCACTCCTCCAAACTGATGTGGAATCCATTAAAGGTCCTGTGCAAGTGCAAAATATGGGCCACACCTCAGAACCTGTAATACAGCCATTCCATGAACACTGCCAGGAATGCTTGGATTATGCAATCCTAAATTAAAACAAGACACAATGCCATACATGCAGGAATCTGGCATGGTGAATACCAGCCATAACCAAACCATGCAAGAGAATGAGGAAGCTACTACATGATAGAGCAAACATAAACAATGAAGTAATCACTGATCAGTAGTATGGCAATAAAATCTGTCCACACATACAATCCACTAAGGCCAGCCACAACAAGTTGAATCTGTGAATCCTGAGGCAATGTTACACCTGCCCCAAGTACACAGATAACCCCCAACTCCACCCAAGAAATACAAATATATGTGAGAGATGCAACCATCTATCCAAACTGGAGGCTGAGCTCCCTCAACTCAGTACTCCCAAAACTAGTCAGGAGGAGAAGGTAACCACACACACCACAAACACAGTCCCACATAGACCTATCACAACTGCAAACCAAACACATAAACACAGAAAAACATTCCCGGAGGCACAAATTACAAACACAGCACACCAATAGAGGCCTCTAAAGCAGACACCCAATCAAACAACCTCCAAACATAGCACATGCAACACATAGTACACAAAGCTGGTGTACCAAACAGTCACAGGCCAGAAGGAGAAACAACATGCCTGATACAGTTGTAATAGGTGACTCCATAGTCAGACACACTGCTGTCCCGCACACCAGACTGAACAAGGGAAAGGGTACAGTAAGCTGCCTGTAGGCTGCCACAATCGCCACATAACAGAAGTATGCAGGTCACTCCAAAGCAAGTAGAAATATGATGCAGTCATAGTCCATGCTGGTGTGAATGACCTGAGATGTACCTCCTAGACTACATGAAAAGAGACATAGATGAGCTCTCTGATTATGTAGTCCAGGCCGGTATGACACTCACCGTTTGCAGCATCCTACCCTTACCAAGAATAATGCCACAGTACAAACACGGAATGATCAGTCATAGCAAGTGGCACACTTACTGGTGTCATTCCAAGGGGATCCAATGTCTGTCTGCTTGGGATGTCATGCTTGACAAGCCACGCAGCTGTTCTTGGGATGGCTTGCACCTGTTATCCCTGGGCGTCTGGATATTGGTTAAGGCCTTTGCCACCTCCATAGAGCCTTTTGTAGGCAAGGCTGAAAAGACTGACCCACCACCCTAGAAAACATAAGTGGAAAGAAGCATAAGGGTAATGCTGACCAATGCCAGATGTGTAAACCCCAATATGCATGCTCCCAAGGCCATCCCCAGTATGGAGAACATCGATGTCTGTGTAGTGACAGAAACCTGCTGCAAGCCTCCTGACAGCACACCAGCACTACCAGGTTATACCACATATCATGTGTCATGGCCCCAAAACCTGGAACAAAACATAAAAGGAGGGTGAGTATCCATATTCAGCACAGACACCCATACGTCCAGGTAACTGACAATGCACAAGGCATTGGAGTCCACCCATGTGCAACTAACTGTAGGCAAGACTGCTGTACAGTCTGTAGCATGCTACAGACCACACTCTCACACACAGGAACCCCACCCAGCCGTCCTGAAGACACTGGACAGTATGAATGTCCCACCAAATACCAAACAAGGTACCACAAATTACCACATAGGTGGTAAACCATTATGTATGGAAGGAGTAACCAGGGACCTAGGGACACAAGTGGACAGCAACCTGTTATGTGACACCCACATTGCCAATGTGGCTAGGAATACTGTCTACATTTGACACCGTATCAGGAAAGGATTCACATCTACGTCAACAGAGGTCATTGTGCCCCTATACTGTTCTCTTATCACACCCATAATCTAGTACAATGCCTCATATGGGATGTACCTTACCTGACACCTGCAGCAGTTAGAAAGACCTCAAAGGTACCTCACCAAGAGGATAAAGGGTCTCAAATATATGTCATATGCTGCCTGGCTGTAGACACCCCAGCTGAATGCAGTCACATACTGCCTACACAGAGGCATTGCATGCCTGTTGTAGAAGGCCATGCCCAACACATGAGTAATGGACATGCTCCACCCCAGAAAACTCAAAGCCATCTGAGCTGTGAGAGTGAGAGATGTCATCCTCAACAAATAATGAAATAGGATGTGCTGGTGGGACAGATACATAATCCAGAGGCTCCCCACACCCTGGACCAGAATCCCACTCCACGTTAGGCAGAGCCCCTCACTGACACTCTTCAACAGGAATCTTGCCAAGTGGATGGATGATTGTAGAGTTACACTGGGGGTCTTCACTGTGTCATGTCCAGACAGAGGCACAGCAAAGCAAATCATAAATGGCCATAATATTCACATAGCAAGGGGTGGCAAAAGCCACACACACTCTGGCTAGGCTAACAAATGCCCTAGGGTGGATAGCCTAGTATGAACCTATGAACCTATGAAGATACAGATTGTACAGGACACTAAGGATAATCCCAAGGCTTTCACAACTGATGGTAGAAACCATGTTGGGAATTCACAGATATGCTCTGAATCACACAAATATCACAAACACACACACATATTGCCAACATACATCCTGACAGGTGCAGTGCAAACCCCAGAATGCAGAATATCTATCCCAGCAGACTGCTGGCCCCTGACATTGCAGATGCTGAGGTAACAGCCAACATCTACAAAGCAAAACACACAGCAGCAATGGTATGAGATGGTGTCCTGGGCTTAGTGCAACATGGACTCCAAGATGAATGGAATGCCAAACCACACTACTGCTCAGTGTCAGCCTTACCACAGAATATGTACCCAAAGAGCAGTGTACAACAACAGTGGTCCTTCTCAACAGAGGTGTTGCCTGAATGGATACTGAAAACTACTACCCCAGAATCCTGAGAAGCTCGGTCTGCACAGCTATGGAAAGGATCAGCATGTACCACAGACATAAAGATATTGGGGACCTACTGACACCGGACCCTACCCAGTATGGCTTTCTTAAGTGCAGATCTTGCCCCTAAACATGTTTGACTCAATTGAAACAGTCATTAAGGTTATTGATGAGGGCAATGTGGTCCACACAGCGTAGCTGGACCTTGCAAAGGCTTCTATACAATACCCTACGTGTTCATTATAGATAGGCTCGCCAGCTTAAATATAAACCCCTATGTCAGTAGAGGGGTTGCAAACCAGACCAAGGACAGAACAGACATGGTCAGACATGCTGCAGCCATGTCAGACTACAAACCAGATATAATTGGCATCCCACAAGGCTTGGTCCTGGGATCTCCCTCGTCTGGTATATATGTCCCATAGGTACAGGCAAACATGGAAGGACTGTGTCTGAACATGTTTGCAGAGGACTACAAACTGCTCACCACATATGATCCACCAGCTGATACAAGCATCCCACAAAAGGACCACATAGAAACAGACAACTGGTGCCATAGCCATGTCAGCAAGCTAATTGCAAAAAAGTGTATAGTCAACCCCCCGTGGATATACAGTAAGTGCCCACCAATTACCACATAGGTGTTAACCCATTATGTAGTTAACATGTAATGAGAGACCTGGGGACACAAGGTGATAGATATCCTGCATTGGACAAACATGTGCTGTAGTGTTTACAGAAACATACCATATACCCACCTAATCATGAAGGTTGTCAGATCTAGATAAGGGGAGGTCATTGTGGCTCTGCAGTCATCCTTCATCAGCGGTACAATTGAATACAATAGGCCCTGTTTGATGTACCTCAGCAGACACCTCCATCAACCGTAAAGTCCCCAACAGTACCTCACCAGGAGTATCAAAGAGTTTGCACAGATGCCATGTGTTGCCTGTGTTGCTGGTATCAATAAACATGCTGCACCTTGTACAATCTGAATGGCAGTGAGCTATGCACATGAGAGACCTGAACCCCAACACTGACTTACATAGGACAAGCTGTACTGCATGATCCATAACACAGAAGCCACCCCCACCCATGAGTGAACCCCCAGTACAGGCTACCCATAGAGTCACTTATCAGTTTTCCTCAATAGGAATCTTGATGAGTGGATGGGAGATGGTAGCTTTATCCTGGGTATCACTGTCATGTCACAGGTAGACAGAGGCACAGTATACTAACCATGAGATATGTCATGGCAAACTCCACTTACAATGTGTGTTGAAGGACAAACACACTTTCCAACTAGCATTAGACATGGACTAGGGCACATCGCTAGTGTTTGCAAATGTACACCTATGTTGTGGAATACACTACCAATGTTGGACAAGCCTGGTTTAAGTAGTTCATATCTGAACAGAATGCAACATGGTCAGATGTACACAACTGGCCCCTAACCAGGCTGTTGTGCTCACTATTGAAATGTAAAGCAGTGATAGCACTAAAGCCCAGGATACTGTCCACCACAGTCAAAGTACTACCAGTACACTATACAGTACTACAGTGTTAGGTCAGTGTGAAAGGATGTTGACAACTGTATGCAAAGTATCCCATGCAAACACTGCAGGCACAGTATAATCCTGTTGTGTTCACACACAAAGCAGTTGTACAGTAACTACACAACATGACACACAACACACAACCATAAGCGGGTGATATTTGTTGAAGTTCACACTCATCCACAAATGTGGTGGGCTGCAGAGTCCAACATATGGAATGCTCACACTGGGCATGCTCACACACTTTGATAAATGAGACATATGTCAGACAACATGCCATGGGAAGGCTGAACTGGGCATGCTCACACACTTAGGCCAAATCTCAGTTTAGCAGTTGGACACACATATCTGGTATTTTTACGTGTTATTCCAGGAACCAACCACATTACAGCAGTCTGCCCAGTGCACACAGTTAAATGACTACAGAGACATACGTGATATAGTGGATCCCTCCCATATGCAAACATCTTCCACAGATGCACAAGTTGTTCATACAAACAGGGAATGCTATGGCAATAAAGATGTGCAAACAGTCTATCAGCAACAAATAATGTGCATTTGACAATTAAACATATGGGTGTAGAGGTCAACACTAGGCTGTTTGCCCTAGGGAATGACAGCTTAGCCAGAGTGTGCTTGGTGTGTGCCTCCCCACAGGATGCACATTCCCCTTTCTAAACACTGATGATGTCAGCACCCTATAAGTACAGCAGGAGAAAAGAAACTTCCCAGTAATACGAATAGCGTGCTCCGCTAATGCGTCCATCACAAGTGTTATAACATAGTTAGGTAGGGATTTGAATCCTGCAAATGCTCAGTGTGAGTGAGTGGTGTGTGTGTAAGTCTATGGGAGAAAAATGTCCCTTTTGGCAACTAGGAAAACACACTACAGGATGCACATTCCCCTTTCTAAACACCGATGATGTCAGCACTCTATAAGTATAGCAGGAGAAAGGAAACCTCCCAGTAATGTGAGTAGCGCACTCTGCTAATGCGTCTGTCACAAGTGTCATAACATAATTAGGTAGGGGGTTGAAATCCTGCAAATGCTCACTGTGTGTTTGTGAGTGGGGTTGGTGTGTATATATAAGTCTGTGGGAGAGAAATGTCCCTTTTGGCAACTGGGAAAACACACTACAGGATGCACATTCCCCTTTCTAAACACCGATGATGTCAGCACTCTATAAGTATAGCAGGAGAAGGGAAACCTCACAATAATGTGAATAGCACGCTCTGCTAATGTGTCTGTCACAAGTGTCATAACATAGTTAGGTAGGGGTTTGAATCCTGCAAATGCTCAGTGTGTGTGTGTGAGTGGGGTTGGTGTGTGTATGTAAGTCTGTGGGAAAGAAATGTCCTTTTGGCAACTGGGAAAACACACTACAGGATGCACATTCCCCTTTCTAAACACCGATGATGTCAGCACCCTATAAGTACAGCAAGAGAAGGGAAACTTCCCAGTAATGCGAATAGCACACTCTGCTAATGTGTCCGTCTCGAGTGTCATAACATAGTCAGATAGGGGTTTGAATCTTGCAAATGGCAAGTGTGTGTTTTTGGCTGAGGGGGGTTAGTGTGTGTGAGGACAATGTCCCTTTTGGCAACTAGGTGAACAGACTACAGGATGCACATTTCCCTTTCTAAACACTGATGATGTTAGCACCCTATAAGTAGAGCAAGAGAAGGGAATCCTCCCAGTAATGCGAATAGCACGCTCCGCTAATGTGTCCATCTCAAGTGTCATAATATAGTTAGGTAGGGGTTTGAATCCTGCAAATGGCAAGTGTGTGTGTTTGGCTGAGGGGGTTAGTGTGAGGGAAATGTCCCTTTTGGCAACTAGGAGAACAGACTACAGGATGCACATTTCCCTTTCTAAACACTGATGATGTCAGCACCCTATAAGTACAGCAAGAGAAGGGAAACCTCCCAGTAATGCGAATAGCACACTCTGCTAATGTGTCTGTCTCGAGTGTCATAACATAGTCAGATTAGGGGTTTGAATCCTGCAATTGGCAAGTGTGTGTTTTTGGCTGAGGGGGGGGTTAGTGTGTGTGAGGAAAATGTCCCTTTTGGAAACTAGGTGAACAGACTACAGGATGCACATTCCCCTTTCTAAGCACTGTTCAGCTGAAGGCCATGGCTCTGGCACAAGTCTGTTTCTATGATGCCCCTTTGGAAGATGCTTGTGTCGGCTGGAGAGTCGATTATGGTGGCCAGGTTGCAGTCATCTGCATATTTGGTCAGGCACAGTCCGTCCGTGTTGGCCTGTACCTCCAATAAATATATACCAAACAAGAGAGGTCCCAGGACTGAGCCTTGTGGGACATAACTCGTAACTGGTTTGGAGTCTGGCATGGCTACAGCAATTCTAACCATGTGGGTTCTGTCCTTGAGCCACTGTGCAGTCCATCTAGTGACATAGGGGCTTATATTTAAGCTGGTGAGCTTCTCTAGAATGCCCAAGTGGGGTATTGTTGTGAAGGCTTTTGCGAGGTCCAGGTAGGCTGTGTGAACCACCTTCCTCTCGTCAATGGCCTTGGTGACTGTTTCAAAGAAATCAACCAGGTTAAACCTGGTAGTGCTGGTGTGCTCTCAGTAGCCCTGAACCAGGCATCTGTTACTGCACAGATATCGATGTTCTCCATGCCAAGGAGTGTTTTGGGTGCATGCATCTGGAGGTTTAGACTTCTGGCGTTGGGTAGCATTACTCTTAGTTTCTTATTCCTTGTGATACCTATGAAGGTGGGTTTGTCATTTGAGCCTTGCCTAACATAGGCACTATGGGGGTAGCAAAAGCCTTTGCCAATATCTGAAAGCCCAGGGGAGACAGGTGCAGGCCGTCCCTAGCGAAGCAGGTAGTTCAACAGAAGATGAATATGTGAAGGTGTAGTGCCTGTGATTAGTTAGCAGTAGCATATATGACTGCTCACGTGGACACATGCCAGGTAAGTCATATGCACTGTCACAGGCAATGTACAGGTGAACAGGACAAACTGTGACATCCTGTCAAGTGGGACATGGACATACATATAGTAAGCTATGCAGATGGCACTAGGAGTCCACAGAAGCTCTATAACTATGCATTGCATGTGTGATCAGTATTCCAGGGTAATTGCAAGCAAACATGCATGCAAACAAAGCTACAGTAAACAGGGCTGCATGTAGTCCATTGTACAACAAACAAGCTGTACCAGTTCCAGTAGGTAACACTGCAAATATGCAGGCACTATGCACATGTACATGGAAATATACGGGTCAGATGGCTAGGGTTCAGTCTCAGTGCACACAAGTGTACAGACCATGTACTGTCAGGATGTACAATAACTGGATGGAAACCCATGTGCTCATACCTGCAGTAATACACATGTCAAATAACAGACACTGAGCCTTCACTCAGTAGTTCCATACTTAATAGGATGTATGCTACCTGGCCTGCCACCACAGTATCCCTGACTTATATGGGGACTCTCCCTCCTGTGACAGTTAGTTTTGTGTGTTGGGGCTGTCTAGCATGGTATGAGATGTGAGCATGCAGTGCTAGGGTGCTCCTGTGTGTCCTGTACCAGTCGTGTAGTACTGCACACATATCAACATCATCAAACATCTGCATTGCAGAGTCCAGTGTGGGCAACATGCCACTTGCAATTTACATGTCCATCATTGCGTATTACTACATTCATTACCTTATCCCCTGTGCTACCTATGTATGTAGCCTTCTGTTGACATCGTTACCACCAGTATGCCAACATGTGCAGATGATACACTATGGTACTTACCATGGGTGTAGACAACAGGACATGACAATCACACACTTACTGCATCAGGCATGCTGTGATATACCCACAATTAATTCAGCACACAGTACTGTTAACAACATGATACTATTACTACACATCTATGTGGTCACCCTGTGCATCAGCAACATGTTAACCTGTACCTGCACAGTTGTTACAGATTGCAGGAGGTGGCACAGTTTCATCATATGCACAGGGTGTGAACTTGGTATGCTTGAGTCAGCCACCGATACCACCAATTGACATGTATGTGTATGTGTGTTGGTGAGGGACAGCAGTAGAAGGTGGGGCAATGTTGATGTAGTGTGTGCATGTATGCGGTAGCCCTAGGTGTTGTCAATTCGCATGTGTGTATGGATGCACACATTTCCACCTCATGGCTGCCATATACTGGTGTTTGTGGACAGCCACAGACTGTACCTGCCAGGTCATACAGATCAGTGTCTCTGGCCACGGACACGGTACCTGTACCTTGCAGGGGTGCTACGGACCGTATCCAGTACCAACCCAGACTGGGTACTGTCATCAGAAGCAGATGTTCGTTGACTGGACACAGATCCCTGTCAGGCCCGGCCAGAGCCATGTGCACATGGTCTCCTGGGGCGGTCTGATGACAGCACAGACCCAGCATTGCTGGGGCTGCTGCTGGCACTATGGGGGTGGCCGCGGCCTTGTTGTCGTCCACGACGACTGCCAGCTGCTGCTGTTGCTGGCATACGGCCACGTCAACGCCTCAACTGCCCACCATCGCCCTGGCTCATGGACATGTAGTTGTGGAACCGGTCTAATATGTCCCCACAACGTCTGTCTATGACATCGGTGAAATCATGGATGGCAGCCGCAATGTCACGCATACTGTCAGTCATGGCTGTGCGACATGCTGTCAGCTCCCTCAGACCCTGTCTGGTGTACCGTTCCATATGTGACTGTGCCTGCATGACAGCCCGAAACATAGCTGAGGTTGTAAGACCTCTGTGGGCACGTCTGACAGGGGCAGTACGCCCACAGAGGCTCCCACGAGAACCCCTGGACATCTGCCTGTGTGGTACCATCTCTGGGCCATGCCCATGGCTGCTGTGTGGGGAGGCATGTGCCACAGATACCACATTACCCTGGTCAATGCCCACTGTATGCTGTCCATCACCTAGGGACATTGGTGACAAAGGGTGTATTGGCAGGATAACTGTGCACATTGATGGGGTCGACAGCTGTGTACTGTCAATCGGCTGACCAATGGCGGACCCTGGCATACTTTCCTGTGCCATTACACAGATGTCATCATTATCAGTACCCACGGCACCTGATTCAGGTTCCCTGCTACATGACACCAGAGCAGCAACAGAACCTGTGGGAGAGAAACAGGAAACACAGTTTACAATGTCTGCACATTACCAGTGATGCACACATGCACACATGCACAGGTGCACACATGCACACATGCACAGGTGCACACATGCACACATGCACACATGCACAGTTGCACACATGCACACATGCACAGGTGCACACATGCACATGTGCACACATGCACACATGCACACATGCACAGTTGCACAGGTGCACACATGCACACATGCACACATGCACACATGCACAGGTGCACACATGCACACAGTTTCACACAATTGTACAGTACTCAGTATGCATGATATCAACACACAAACACACCTACATGCATACAAAGAGCACTACTAAGTGAGCCAAATAGTACTATTACTATCAACTCTATTACAGGAATTGTTAATACACACTCACCAGCATGGATAGGCTGCATTGCTGTTATACCAGAGGGTCCTGCAGACGTGAAGAAACTAATGTCAGTGGGCACAACTGTGCCATTGTTACTGAGTATGATACAGGTCAGTAGTACAACAGTCGCCTTATACAGGTCAGCTGCTAATATTGAGGATATCACACTTGCACATTAAATACTATGGTGACAGCTACAAACCAAGGACGCACCTCACACATGCATTAACTACCAGTGTACACAACAGTCAACAATACATATGGCATATTGCCTGCACGTTCACTGTCTTGCTGCTGCGTGGCTCCAGCCTCCATCATAATGCATGTCTGCTGCTGTTGTTGTTGCTGGCGGACTGGAGCCACTACACTCATGAGTAGTCCCTCCAGTCTGGTGAGTGGGGGATGTGTAGCCACCCCACCACCTGTGGTGACCTGTTGCCTGTGGATATTCGATGCACGCTGATGGACATGTCTGATTAAATCACTGCAGTGATGTCGTACCTGCTCATATGTCCTATTATGCGTGCCTATGTCATTTACCCGACAGACAAGGTCTTGCCACAGTGCAGCCCTCTCCTGTTGATTCTGGCTGGTGCAGGAAAAGAGTATTGCATAATCCCACACCAGGCTCTGGTGTATCTCCTCATCCTCAGCTGTGGAGTAGGTGGGATTCCGCGGGTGGGCCATGTACCTGAGAAAGAAAATAACCTGGTATCAGCAATATATGTCAGCAGAATTTGGCACACATACTACACATGCTACTCAACTGTTATGATACAACATATCTCACATATGTAGCATCTGTCTGTCTATTGGTGGATACACATGTAGATGGCCAGGTATCAGTGCTCAGCCAGCAACTGTGCAACAGTACCTGGCACACTCCATACGACATACTACCAAACCCCAGCAGTCAGAACACTGATTCAGGTCAAGAGCACCTCCTCACTCTGGGGGTTTGTATCTAGGTACTGTATGGCCTACATCATCAACTACTGTGAGCTGACCACACACTAATTGCCCTGGATATACATATCCCACCTCCACCACCAGCACAAACGACTATAGAGCATAACATTACAGATACAAACTTTACACTTTGTAACAGTGACATGGTATCCTTTCAGCCCACTGGGCCAGTGGCAGATACAACCCACAATGCTGACCCCTACACAATTGCTTTCTACAGACATCTCCGAGAATGCATGGATCATGCAATCCCATATATGACCAAGACACTCTCCACAAAGGGACAGCATCCTGTCTGGTGGACTCCAGCCATAGACAGATTGTATTACAGAAGATGGAAGCTACTGCAAGGCAGAGCATAATTCCATAAAGGGAGTGCATGTCTGAGCAGCACTAGTAAGGATCTATTTTCCATCATACAAACATCCATGGGCAACTTTGAGAGGGAAATCAAGAGAGACACTACAGATAACCAGAAGGCCTTCTTCAGTTATGTTAGCAACCTGTTCAGGATCCATCCTCTATGCCCATAGTTAGTACACAACAACACATATTTATCTGACACCACAGATATTGACAACATTGTGGCAGAGACAGTGCAGGTGTGTCACCCCACCTCCCCCAAAAAAGAGAAGAACTATCCCCAGCTGACTGTAACCTCCCTGTCATCACAGATGTCCAGGTGAGAGCCACCCTTTTCACTGACACCACAGATATTGACAACATTGTGGCAGACAGGTTCAGTGCAGGTGTCACCCCGCCCTCTCCCCCAAAATAAGACATAGTTATCCCAGCTGACTGTAACCTCCCTGTCATCACAGATGTCCAGGTGAGAGCCACCCTCAGGAAAGCAGAATACACAACATGAATGGGACCTGATGGTATCCCCAGTTGCATGCTACATAAACTCTGACAGGAGCTAAACACACATATAGAAGTGCTATGTAACACTAGCCTGACTACAGGATATGTACCTGTACACTGGCGCACAGCAGCAGTGGTTCCACTCCACGAAGGAGGCACCTCAACATACCAATACAATACAACACAATACATTACATTACAATACAATACTATACAATATGCTATTGCCCCTGGGACTACAGTAGCATACTGTTCTGCTACCCTGACCATTGTGACACATGTGGTGTGATGGTACCTGCTGCTGTCACACAGTTACACAGTGTGACTCATATGGCATATTACCTATCTGACTAACATTCAGCAGGGGTATGTGTGACATGTACTCATGGGGAGTCTTGCTTCTTAACACTGTGTGGTTTATTGCAGGGTATGTCTTATCTGTGGGTAGGAACTTTTACCTCCACATGTGCACTCTATTGCAGTGGCACGGACGACACACAGCAGACATTTAGGTTGTGGATGGTGTGAGGTGTTACTATGGTTGTTGGACATCTGGCATGGATGTGACTCACATATGTAAATCCGGGAGTGGTAACCTCTATGTGGATAGTATATGTGTACTCTGTGGTGTTGTCAGTCACTGTGCATTGGTAATGTGATTGAGTGCATTGTCACAGTGTTGAACATGTCACTGTGTCCTTCTCCATATCTGTAGCTGTCATGTGAGGTCCATACCATGGCATCCATTATGTGGTGTGGAGGGGTACACCGACCTACATGTCCATAGCTGACACACCATGTCCGCTGACACATACCATGTGCAGGTATTCCAGGGATAGTGTGCCACTGTGAATATCATTGGGGCCACTATTGTACACATTTATGACCCTGTTCACCCCTGACACATGCAGTGGTGGGCAGCCAATCACATATCTGGTGGTTACTGGTGTAGGTGATTTGGAATGTGGTATGGTACTCCAGTTTTGACACTGGTGTTCACTCCATGCCTTTGTCACCAGGCACCTGTTGCAATACATCTGTACACATGTGCCTCACTCAGAATTTATATACATCTCTCTCTCTCTCTCTCTATATATATATATATATATATATATATATATATATATATATATATATATATATATATATATATATATATATATATCTACATATATATATATATATGTCTGTATACATATACACACATATATATTGATGTACATATATTGCTATAGATGTGGAGGGGACACAGAGGGGTGTGAGTGACAGAGGGGGTGGGACAGGCTGTGTTGCAGATCGTCATATACAGTCATACCTGTAGATAGTCAGATCAGTCTGTCTATGTATATGCGTCTACATATATCTATATCTGTATGTGTGCATTACATAGATATGTTTGTACAATATTCTATCTACATCTGTCTATGTATTCCTACATCTCTCTCTCTATGTATGTATACATATATGCATATCATATATATATATATATATATATATATATATATATATACACACATACATATGTTGACATACATACGTACCCATATGTTAGACAGGTATATCAACATATTTGTCTACCATACTGTATACACACACTAACATACTGCTAAACATACATAACTGTGAAACCTACTTTGTACATGGCACTACAACCTACAATCAACCAACATTGATATGTGCACATAGATGCTCTCACATACAAATGTATGTACAGCCTTCACTGATAGTTGCTGTATGTCCCTGCCCTTTACACATCTTCATATACATATGGATACAGACCAATGACACATATGGAGGGTTCACAGTATGTAGACCTTTATAGTATTACTTTACATTACCTGTGTTTGTCACAGCTGCTTGTGTTGCCGTCTGGTTCTCTGTCCTGCTGCTCCACTTCCCAGTTGTCAGCTTTCAGGTAGCTGTTGCTGAACAATTTGTTTGTGTCTGCTTAATTGCAATTTTCTCTGTCTCTGTCTCTCTCTCTCTCTGTCTGTCTGTCTGTCTCTCACGTCCTTCTCAGGGTGCAATGAAAGTATTGCATGTGTGGACTGGGAGTACAGCATACTTTTGTAGGTATCTGCATATGCCCATGTGATGGCCTCTGCACCAATTGTTAGCCAGCATTTGCTAATTGCATGCAGCCAGTTGTGTACTGATTGCAGTTCTCACTGTGATTTCAGAACAGTGCTATAAAAAGGTATGTGAGATAGGCGTAGCCCTTTCAGATTTTAAGGGCAGGGGCCATGCTGTTATGCTGTGGACAATGTTCTGTGAGTGTAAAGGTTGGTATCTCTCTCATATTTCCAGGTGTGTTGTAGATTAACATTGCTCCATTCATTTCTCCAGTTTCCTGTACTAACTGTGTATGTGCACTGACACCAAGAACTACTACTACTGTTAATGTGTGTGTGTGTGCTTTCCTTTCACTTTTGCTTGCACTTTGTTGCTAAGGCTTCAATAGTTGCCCTTTACAGTCACTACTTGTATGCCTGCTAGGTGTCTTGACTGTAGTGTGCTGCTGTAGCTTTCCTATTTTCCATGTACATTCACACCTTGGAATGCTTGCTATATCTGCTAGGGTGTTACAGCATGCAGTGTGGTCTGGCCATGGTGTGGGCCTTGACATCTATTAGGGTATTTGAGTATGCTGCTGAGCAGGCCCCAGAGACTTTCAGGTTCATCTGTTATGTGCCTCATGGAATGGTACATATCAGTGGGGTACACCCATTAAAATGTCTGGTATGCTGCAGTTGTGACTGTGGGTTAGCATGAGCATATGTATTACTACACTTTTTCTGCCATGCAAGTGATGAATACTTTCAGGACTCCATAGTTACCATTGCATGTGTTACACCTTTCTGCCTACTGTTTGTACATTTCACATGGGGTCTCTGGGGCATCCCTGTAGGTCATTCACTGTTGCTATGTCTAGGCTCTTAACTATTCAAATATGGTGGTGTCAGACCCGTCATGTGTACAGATATTTGCAGGTTGCCCACATTTCTGCCTCATATTTTGGTCAATATCTCATGCACACCATTTTCTGGCAAGTCACTCTGGGCTCAAGTCAGAATATGGTGACAAACATTCAAGTTTCAGACTGCATACCCTTCCAAACATCCCACAAAGTGCAGACCCTGTTACTCTCTGAACTGTCTGCGTTTGTTGTAACATTATTTGTAATGTGTCCCTGGTTTTGGGCCTTTGCTCCACATATTTTATTACTTGGTCCAGATGTGTTCCTGTAAGAGGTTGTGGGGTATGGGCAGTGCTTATCCTGCTGTGAGTATGTGTGTGGCTTGCAAGGTGCTATAGTGACATTATTACCTACTAGCTTCCAACTAGCATGGCTGTTTCTGTTCACACACTACTATTATGGAAATCCACTAGTTTTGATAGTAATTCTAAATGGCATGCTTTGTGTACTACACATCTATATTCCCTTTACATTCATTCCTACTATTACATGATATATTTATTTTAGCACAATGTTCTTGTATAAGAGTCATGGCTTAGTGGTAAGTCATGCAGACTACTGTTTCCAAGGTCCTGGGTTTGGGACTCACAGTGGGATTTTATTTTGATTTTGAGCTGAGTACAGGACCTGTCAATCAAAGTGACTAAGGCACTTTTAAGCATTTGTAACCGGGTTAGCACTTTTTTGCGCGAAGCTCACACATGCGCACTGGCAGTTAGCTCCGCGCACACCCACTTACAACCACTTAAACGTGCTTACTCTTGCGCACACCCACGCTATTTTCTTTGAAAGAAAAGAAAATGGGGAGACGGGAAAGTGGTGAAAAAGGGGTCACAAAAAGGGTAAGACAGTAGGGAAACAAGCTTGGGATGTGCAGGAGGGATGTAGGTAAGGCCCATAGCTGCCCATTTCTTCATCAGCAACAGCTGTGCATATGTATGTAATTTGGTGTGACATTTGAAACCTTCCACCCCTGAGAGAGGTGTCAGGACAACAATAATACTTGTTGTACAGCCAATAGTAATGGATAGGTTCCATGTCCAGTAGACATGTGTGCGGAATGGGCAGCTATGTATGGGGCGTAATTTTTTTGTGGGTACAGAGTGCCCTTTTTTTTTTTTTTTCAGGTGAGAGTGGTATGTCAGGTGAAGGAAGTCGATACAGCTGGGGAGGTAGGTTGGGTAGGTAAACAGACAAGACAAACAAGATGCATACAGGGGCGGTGTATGACACGTGTGGGGGTTACGCAATTGACGGGGATGGAGGTTTGGATATCTAGAGCCCATGAGCCCACAGATGGCAACAGTGGAACTGATATCCCCACCCATAGGCAGTTGCCACTGTTCCTTTACTGCCCAGGATGGGGCTGTGCTGGGGGCTGTGTAGGTGGGGCAACAGGCATGCCCGTTAGTTGTGCCACCCATGGCTCGAGCTGGCGTAGGGGCTCGAGAACAGAGTCCCAAATCTCCCTACGCACCACAGTCTGGACGCTACGGAGGGTGAGTGGTGGTTCTCCTCCGGCCACACTTGCAGAGGGGGGGCGAGCCCCATCCCCTGCAGCGCTTCCACCCGCAGGTGGCACAGGGCCAGCGGAGGAGGGTCCGGACTCGGCACTAGTGCCAGGTGCACTCGCCAGCTGAGGTGGGAGAGGTGGGTCCGCTGGAACCCGCCTTCCCTGTCATCCTATGTTTTGCATTATGTCATGACAGTTTGGGTTAGTGACATATAATACCATTCACAATTAGTTGTAACAGCATGCATTAGTATTCCCATTAACCAAACACCCAGATATTCACACCATTGAACAGCGTGCATAACACATGCATAATTTGAACAGCAATACACAGTCCAACAACATGCAGGGTTAATTGATGGCAACAGGCCATCAGGTGTGGATGTATGAACAGCGCAGATGCATCAACGGACATGCAAATATATATGACCCAACAGGACAAACGTCCAGGGGTGTTAATTGTGATTGCACATACCATTTTCATGTGGAATGGGTTATAAGTGGTTATAGGGTGGGGTGAAGAAAGTAATATTAACACCTTCAAATAACAATACATATGCTGTACATTTCTAATAGCTACAGTTATATACACACTACTGTTCTAACTACAGTTTCCTATATGATAACTATTTCAACTTGGTGATAGGACTGTTACTGCAACATCAATATACATTTTATGGTTCTTCATACACATTCATATCTAGCTTTGTTCAGCTACATCATCCTGCTGCAATTGCTTTATATAGCTGTAGACAAGTGTGGATGTTTGGTATATCAGACAAACATCCTATCTGCATATTGCAGACTGGGAGCAACATATCCAGATTTTGGGATACACATTCCAGATGCAGCAACACTTTGAACAGATTTTGCTGTGTGGTTTTGAATCTCACATGCATTTCATTCTGTCTTGACTGCAGTATACTTTATTCAGGGGTTATTACTACTGTATTGCTGGATTCATGACACTTTCTCACACTCTCTCACTTGCTTTCATTTTACTATTCAGGATGGTACTTCTAGGCTTTATTGACATGTTTTACCAGTAGTTATTACAATCCTTTCCAGCAGTCTCACTTCTGTCATGTTTCAGTATTTCCACAGGGATATATTTCACACATGTGATTTCATCATCTTCTGCAGCTATACTTTTCAGCCTGCTGCAGGTTGTGTACTATTTTCTTACAGGCAGGGCATTTTTATTTCAGAATATATGTCGGACAGTTTCATTTTTAGGTTAAACTTACAGGCTGAAACACACTTTTGTAATCAAGCAATACTTGCATACACTTTCACACTGTTACTTGCAGATTTTATTCCTTACTGACTACACTGCACTCTTTTGCTGACTGTCATACTTTTTATATTTCTTTACAGTTACTGGTAGTGGATTACTGACCTGCCTGGTGGCGCAACGGCACCAGCCTATCGCCATAGGCTCTGCGGTTCGCAGAACGGACACCTGCAGCTGTAATATAAATGAAGTAATATCGGAATACACATCTCCATAATATCAGCTAGTTTAATTTCTTACATACATAATTAAATGTTACTTACTCAGTAGTGGGGCGTTGGGTGTTTGCCAGGCCTCCTGGATCCAAAGATTCAGTTGGTCCTGCTTGCATCTCTTCAGGTCCGCATGGTGGTGATGGACCTGCTCACCAGTCCTTGGAATCCCTGTGGCACTGGTGAGATCATGAGCCAACCGGTCCCACGCCTCAGCCCTGAATGCTCCCCAGAGGACCTGGCCCTGCATGAGTTGGGCCTCATGATTATGGACTAGGAGCCAGACCATGTACCTGGACTCCTCAACACCCCACCTCTGTGCTTGAAAGCAACTACCCTCTCCTACTCCTGTCATTCTGCCTGCAGGTCAGTTCTACAATCGTTTATGCTGTGTATTCCCGCC
Organism: Protopterus annectens; assembly: GCF_019279795.1. Classification (NCBI taxonomy): domain Eukaryota; kingdom Metazoa; phylum Chordata; order Ceratodontiformes; family Protopteridae; genus Protopterus; species Protopterus annectens. Next base: position 345,599,379 of record NC_056749.1, read on the forward strand.
TATGGGGCTTATATAGTCCGTTTTTCCAGCACATATCTGTGATTGGCCATTTTGGAATTGTATCAACTTCAGTAAACCTGCATTGTCATGCTCTAGTTTGTATTCATTCCTATATATTAGCTATTATTGCATTTAATGTCATGGCTTAGTGGTTCTGTACCTTGACTATGGTGTATAGTATCCTGGGTTCGAACCTGGCCACTGCTTTTTATTTTTCATGACTGTCTAGACATGCTGAGGGGTGTGTCTGTGTAAAGGCAGTTTTGATACGGCTTGCTCAACGTTGCCCGTCAGTTAGCTTGTTTGCACGGTGCGCAGCTCTGCGCAAACAGGGTAAGCTGCTTTAAGCCTCATTTGGCTATCGGCACGCATATTACGCTCAGCTCTGTTAGGGGCACATAGATTTAGTGTGTTAGACCACTGCTCAGCTACGGGCACTCATTTTGCGCCAGTTAAACCACTGCTCATCTACGGGCACATGCACTCACTCTGTTAAACTGTAGCTCAGCTATGAGCACATCTGGCATTTTTCTTCTTTTGTTACCTCACATGTCTTCAATATAAATGGGCTATTTCATTACATTTTACATAAATTGTGGTTTTATGTGTACATATTTGTCAGGGACTTGTTTCCTGCTTATTTTGGAAAAAAAAAATTGGTGTTGTGGGGGCTCGAACCATGAATGCCTGCTCTTCAGCCAACATCTCTACCACTATGCTATTGCTTCCTGGCTTATTTTGCATATTTAGTTCTTATATGCTTTCCCACTGACTGCTAACTGTAGCTGCACTACGGGCACGCCCGCACAAATGAGCACACTCATGGTTAAACATCTTTACAATTTAAAAAAATATATATAACATGTTCATTTATATATATTTTATGTTCATAGTCTGTGGGGGTATGTGTTGTGTTGTGTTTATTCACATTTCCGTGGACTCTGTTGTGGGTGTTTGCTTTGGGCACTTTTACACTTCTGGGGGCGTGTCCGCTTGCAGGGCTCAGCCTACGGACACGCCCCCTACTGTCTTACACGGACCGTGTTAGACTTAGGAGTGATTCAGCATGCTCTCATAAATATGCAAAGCATGCTGACATCACTCCGTTTAACTGCAGCCTCCGTGTAAGAGTTATAACTCTTACACAGAGGCTTCGTAAATCCTGGGGGTTGTGTTTAAGAGGGAGAGTTTAAAATAAATTATTATCCTTTTTTTTTTTTTTTACTTTCCACACAGATGTCCGAGGTGTACAAAGAAAATGGATGTCTTTATGGGGAGGAGGCAAGAACACATACTACTTATGAAAATCAATAGTCATTACTTGAAAACTATCAAATAAAAATATGGTTTGCTGAGGTCACTGAATATGTGTAACAGCAGAAAGTTGATATGTGGTACTGTGTATATTATATTTTTTGCTTTCTTTTCAGTGAGACATTAGAAGTTTACAGAATATGGCTATCATTTTTGGTGGCCATGTGCTGTATGAAAGCAAACAGTAGTTACAGGATCACTTCTGACTGACTACTGATATGATTTTTTGGGAGGGTAGTATCTGTTAAAAAACAACATGGTCATCATATTTCTGTTATTCCTTCAAAGTGAGAGGTACCGTAACTTCTCAGCAGCGGCACATTTGGCTGGGACAGTATGTGTGCATTTTGTACTAAAGTACCTTATTAGAAGTCCATGATTTTTTATTATGAATTGTCTTCAAGGTAAAAAAAATTGGCCTGTTAAACACAGCTAGTAAAACCATCATTTCAGAGGCCTTTGTTGTCACATTCTAGCAGTATTCCTGGTTTCAACCTTGGTACTTTGTACAAAAGGCTGGAGACGTGATTTATGAAAGGAAACAGCAGTTACAGGATCAAATTGGACTGATTATTGATATGATTTGTTGGGGAGACAGGATCTATCAAAGTGTCATATGGCCATCATATTTTTGTGATTCCTTCACAGTCAAAGGTACGTATCTTCTCAGAAGTTGGATGGTCCATTGGGACAGTGAGTGTTTTGCACCAAACACCTTATCAGAATACTTTTTTTAATTGTGAACTGTCTCTGTGGAATTGACATATCGCCTCTTATAGAAAGCTCTGAGCCTAAGCTTTCAGCAGTATTTTACTGTCACAGTCAGCCACTATGCTTGGTGTCCACCTGGGTGCTATTTGACCTCTGGACAAAAGAGATATTTGGCCTCTTACATACAGGTAGTAAAGACAGTGCTTCAGAGGGCTTGCATTGTCACAGTCTGGCACTAGGCTTGATTTCCATCTGGGGAGTATTTCACTCCTACACAAAATATTGAGGTAGATGTATGAAAGCAAATAGCAGTTTCAGGATCTCTTCTGATTGATTATCGTTATGGTTTGTTGTCAGGACAGGATCTGTCAAATTGCTATATGAGTATTATATTTATGTGATTCCTAAAATGTCTGAGGTAGTGCTTCCTCTGAAAAGTGGCACAATCCACTTTGGGAAGCATGATGTTTTACACCAAAGTGCCTTTCACAGTTCACATTTTTAATTTATTGTGACTAGCTATTGTGATCTGACACATGGCTTTTTACATACAACTAGTAATGTGAGTTTCTGGGGCTTTTGTTGTCACAGTCTGGTTTCCACATGAAGGCTATTTGACCTCTGCAGAAATGGCTGAGTAAAACTAATGTCCAGAATATATGTGTATAAGTTGCAATACCTCAAAAGTCAAAATACTAAATATTTTCCAGTAAAAAAATATATGAAGTTTGAATTGTAACATGCTGTGGCCACAATGTCAAGCTGTCTTGCTGTTAAAGCTGTGGAGACAAATTCACAGGCATGCTGTGCTGGAAGCTCTTGGGTTATAATTGCAGTCCTAAGTATGTTTTGTAGCCAAATACCATGTTATCACCTTATGTTGTTGGTTTGTCTTTCAGCTTTTCCCGGTTAGGGGTTGCCACAGCGGAACTCTCGTCTGCTAATGATTGGCAGTAGATTTTTATGGTGCCGAGTTGCCAGCTCGATGCCCAACCTTCAACGAAGGCACACCCATTCACGCATGTCTTTCGGAACGCCACTCGACCGTGGGGAGGACATGCAGACTCCACACAGAAGGCGCTTCCCGCACTCCAGCCGAGAATCGAACGGGAGAACCTCTTGCTGTGAGGCAACAAAGCTACCGCTGCACCACCGCAGAATACTACCATGTTATTATCTTACAGGTATGTAATAATCTATGAACTCAAGCCAAAGACTCTAGCTCTGTCTGCCTTTTAGATTATTACATACCTACCATGTTATTACCTTATAGGTATGTAATAATCTAAAAGGCAGACAGAGGTAGAGCCTTTGGCTTGAGTTCATATATATTTACCTAAAATAAGAACCAAAAATGCTACTATTTTTCAGGTTAAAGTAATATTTTCTGTCATTTTTGTGTTGTATTAAAGTATACATTATTTATGCTTTGACAGGAATATACATATTTCAGATTCTGTTGTCTGCTTTTCTTATGGTAGTATATACCGATATATAAATAAATAAATATTTGTCATTTTTTTGCATTGTTAGGTGCCCCTGTTGCCCTCTGTCCCCCTCAGCCTTCAGCAGCTTCCATCACCTTTGATAATACAATATACATATCATAAATGTAATTATGGTCTCTTAAGTTTAGCAGAAGGTAATTAATTTAAAAAATAATTTGCTCATTACAATACACCACATACAAGACATATTTTTAATGTACAGCATTCCCCCAAAGCTTCCATGATTCAAACAGTGCACTATACACACTGCTTTTCTTTCTTTTTTCAGATGCTATGCTTCCTGCAGATGTATGTTGCAGGACACACACACACACACACACACACACACACACACACACACACACACACACACACACACACACACACACACACACACACACACATCTGTTTACATCAATAATTCATTAGAATGCCTTTACATTATGGTTACTGAATGCATATGGTTTAATTATCATTATTCTTGAATGACGTAAGTGTTATCAAAACAGCAACAGCTCTGCTTCCTACCTAATTTCCACTTGTTTGTTAAGAACTGCATACTTACGTAATAGAGGTATGCGGAACCTGACATGAAGAAGCTTGCTGTCTTCATTTAGATAGTAATGGAATACATGGCTAGATAGTTAGCAGTGGGCTGGTAAAACAAATCAAAATCCATTACTAATGTACTTTGAAGCAGAAAGCCGAGAACAACAAGGCTTGAAGTAGTCGTATTTACTTTCACTTTTAAGACAAGTTTTCGATTTATTTTCTTAAACAAAAAAGGTTTGCTGACAGAGGTAATATTACTTGGTAGTAAGATTCAGAAAGTATGGAATTCTTTACTAAAGGCTTTTTCACAAATAGTAAATGAAAAACGTGACCTATGTAGTCTGATAATGTTCCAAATAGTAAGTTGTTGGTTTGGGGAGGGCATTAAGTCTTGCTAATCCGCCTACAAAAGGAACTTCAGTCTGACTGCAGAGCTATTTGGAATTGACTTCATATAAATAAATTCATAGTCATTTCTAGAAAAATATCCTGAGATATTTTGGTACACATGAAAAGTTCTGAAACTCACCATTATAGTTCCAACAGGTTTTACATTACCTTTCATCAATGAGCAAAGATATTTGGGCCTCATGTTTGATCCTGCAGTTCTTCTTTCACAAACTTTGAAATCCAAATTCACAAAGTTTTAGCTCAACTAAGACTATCTTTCAGAATCTCTCATGTTCTTACTGTAGAGACTCAATGGGGTCTGCCTGTCATCACCCTGGATTATTATGAAAATACCACTCAGCCACCAGACCTCTCAACCATACTGAATTCCTCTGTATTTACTGGTTTTGAGGGCAAAATATTGGGGTGCCACAAATTCCTGAGTTGCACCCTTAATTTCAGAATTTCACCGTCATTTTTTTTTTGTATTACCACTTTAAAATTTTGGCTGATGTCACCACATCACCATCCTATAGGGGCGTGAGTGATGACATCAGCTACTGCCTGTTGGATTTGGAGGGAAATAGGGAGTATAACAGCGATGGCACGCAGCATAATTTAAATTTTGCAGATTCCTCCAGGTAAGAGGGCTTTAAAGCCGCTTTATCTGTGTGTGTATTTATGGCAGTATAACTCCATCAGCCAACCATTGCACTGCATTTAGCTTATCTGCCTGGTATGTTCGACCGCTGCTGTGTTTTTAATGTCCACGGCATTCAGCTTATCGTGCTACATTTAGTGTGTCTATCTGCTGGCCATGCAAGCTCTAAATACTGTATGCGTCTATCTACTGGCCGTGCAAGCTCTAAATACTGTGTGTGTGTGTGTGTGTGTGTGTGTGTGTGTGTGTGTGTGTGTGTGTGTGTGTGTGTGTGTGTGTGTGTGTGCGTGTGTGTGAGAGTGGGTGTGTAGAATGCCCCAGTTACCCAGTTAACCTTAACCAGTTAGGTATACCTGGTGGTTACGGTTACTCAGGCCAAACCCTGTATATTATGTATAAGAAGCAAGAGCCTGAGTTCTCTACCCATACCACCACTTCTGATTGAAGGAGTGCTATTAGCTCTCAACTGTAAAATTTTCCCAGAATGCCTGGAATGTTTGGCTCATACTTTTGGTCTGTTCCTCTTAAAATATGGATGGCACAGTGGTAGGGCTGTCGCCTCACAGCAAGAGGTTCTCTGATTTGAATCTCGGCTGAAGTGCCTTCTGTGTGGAGTCTGCATATCCTCCCTGCATTTGTGTGGGTTTCCTCTCGGTGCTCCAGTTTCCTCCTACGATACAAAGACATACGTCTAGAGCATTTCTCCCTGGGTGTCTACTAAAAATTGGCTTTGTTCCAAGTCGAACTTTCCCAGTAAATAAATGTTAAATAAAAATAAAATAAAATTTATGGTTTTCTGTCAAATCATTGAGAACTGAATTCACTAAATAATGATAGCCATTAAGTTTCAGTCTTCCTATCTTTCAAAAAACACATGGTAACACAACATTTTATTCTAGCAACTTTCTAAGATCATACCAGCAATGTTTAAAATGTGTCCCCGCTTTTGGGCCTTTGTCCCCCCATAATAAAGTTTGGCTTTTTCCTGATTTCTTGTGCTGCACAGTTCTTCAGGGAAAGAGAAGTTTAGTACTATTTATGCAAAGTCTACTTGCATTGTTAGTAGCACAACAGGTAGTATACTTGCTTTTTCTGCAGAAGGCTGTGGGTTCTACTCCCACAGTATGTAGATGGATTGCTGATACTGTACTGTGTTAGCCTTTTAAAGGGAGTGGATGCTGCAGTCCTGAGAATGTCCTCCTTTGCCGGAGATACATAGTAACTATGAACCTATCAGTTTGCCATCCATTCCCTATTGAAATATTACTAGCTTATCATTTTTAATGTAGCATAAGCAATTTATTGTTCAAGGGCAACAGGCACTTTACTTGTAGATGAAACAAAATAAAAAGTTGTTTGCTAGCAGCAGCCTCTTCATTAGTTACAGATCTCTTTAATGTGGAATTATTTAGATGACTTTTACTTCTGAAGAGATTTTGCATATTTACTGATACTGGTGGATTGTAGAAGTTTGAGTAGACTTTTATGATGGAAATGTTCTGAAATGGGCAGTTTTGTCATTACTGGTGCATGCATTTTGTTTCATTGCTTACTGGAAAAATGTACAAAACAATAGGTTCATAGGTTGGTACTAGGCTATCAGCCCTAGGGCCTATACAAGCCTAGCCATAACAATTCCCTGGCTATTTCTTCCCACACTATTTATTTCCCTGGACCCCTGTCTAGCAGGGTGACTGATGTGATCCCCAGGGTGAATTTCCTTTCTCCCATCCAATCATCAAGGTTCCTTTTGAAGAGGGCCAAAGAGGCACTCTGCTTGACATGTATGGGCAATCTATTCCAGAGTCTGGGGAGTCTCTGGGTCAGGAATCTATCCCTCCAGCATGTTTTGTTTATTGTGATGACAAGGTTTAGATCCCTGGAGCGTGTGGCTCTGAGGGATTGGGATTTCTTTAAGTGTAGCATGTCCAACAGCTCTGGGTTTGACATGGCCTTGTATGTTAAGCAGAGATCGCCTCTGAGTAGACGATATGTGACAGAGTATAGCTGGAGTTTTTTAAGGTGGTCAGCATAGGGCATCTGCTTTAGGTCTGTGATTCTTTTAGTGAGGTATTTTTGTGGCCTTTCCAGTTGTTGCATATGTCTTGAGAGGTACATACCAAACTGGGCGTTGTATTCTATAATGGGTCTAATGAGGGATGAGTACAGTGGGACAATGACCTCCTTTTTTCTGGATGAAAAGCCCTAAGTGATGAGGTGTGCCACATAGAAGGATTTCCTGACTGTTGTGGCGATGTGGTTATCGAAGGTGAGACCACTGTCCACCTGTGTCCCTTAGTCTCTTATCACACTTTTAGTGTTTAGTGTACTGCCACCTATATGGTAATTCATGGGTACATGTTTTTTCCCAAAGGGGATAACTATACATTTCTTGGCATTGAGCTTGAGCCCATGGCTCTGGCACCAAGCATCTGTTTCTGTAAGGCCCTTTTGTAGAATATCCACATCATTTGGGGATTCAGTAATGGCTCCCAGTTTGCAGTCATCTGCGCACTTTGTTAGCCAGAGTCCCTTAGTGTTGGCCTGTACTTCAGAGAAGTAGATGCCAAACAAGAGAGGTCCCAGGACTGAACCCTGAGGTACTCCACTTGTCACGTGTCTGGAGCTGGATTTGGAGTCGGCTACTTTTACAGTGTGGGTTCTATCAGTAAGCCAGTTAGCAACCCATTGGGTGATGTAGGGATTAATGCCCAGCTTAGTAATTTTATCTATGATTCCAGAGTGGGGGATGGTGTCAAAGGCCTTGGCAAGGTCTAGATAGGCTATGTGGACCACCTTACCCTTGTCCATGGCTCTGGAGACTGATTCGAAGAAGTCAGTCAGGTTCAGGAGACAAGATCAGCCCTTCACGAACCCAAACTGGGTGGGGTCCAGTGTTTGAAGGTTGCCAATAACTTTGTTTATAAGTTCCATGATAATACGCTCCATGGCCTTGCAGATAAGGCTCATCAGACTGATGGGATGGTAGTTTCTGGGATCCAAGGTGGATCCCCCCTAGTGGAGTGGGATAACTGTAGCTCTGCGCCACTCAGTGGGCACGAAACATGAGGTGAGGCTATGATTAAACATGACACTTAGGTGAGGTGCCAGTTCATATTGTAGTTCATGTAGTACACAGCCCGGGATGTCATCTGGTCCCATGGATGCTGTATTCTTAGCTTTGGAGAGTGAATTTTTTACCTGTGTGGCCGTTATTACTGGAATTTGGCAATCTTCCGGTATTGAGATGGGCCATTTAAATGCGCTCTAACAAGTGTGCTGTATTATACAAGGAATATAATTTAATACAGTCAGGAAGGTGTATCAAAGAACACATGTATGTTTCGTGTACAAGGGCCCTATGATTTGAAAACAGCGCAAAGGTGATCTTTATCTTCCACTGGCCAGATGCATTTTCTTTGAATATGGATTTCAATATTGTTTCAATGAATGTGAGTTTCAAGGGCAGAGAAGTTTTAATGCTAAGTCTATTTTCATTCTGAGACTGTATTATTTTGTTTAGCAAATGTCTATTAGTGTATGTGCTATAAAATGTAAAATAAAATCCAAATAATCAAGTTGACGAAGAGAAAGGTTGACAATCTGAAATAGTAAATAGTTAGGATAGAGAGAGGAGAGCTAGGGAGAGAAGAAGAAGAGTATGGCAGAGTGATATAGGGGAAGAAGAGATAATAAGTTGGGAGGGTCAGGTTTTATGGTTATTGGTATAGCTACAGGAACAAATCCATTGTGTAGTGAGATGAGGTTTAAGTGATTTTTTAAAGGCAATGGGATTATTGATTTCTCTAAGTCCAGGGGGGAGATTGTTCCATAGTTTGGAAACAGAAAAGGAGTATAACATATGTCCAGCGGAGAGCTTAGGTTTATCGACATTTAGTAGTAGTTTATTTTCAGATCTAAGTTGACGGTTTGGGTGGTAGATGGTCAGTAAACTAGTGAGGGATGGACAGGCATCAGGGAAATAAATAAGTTTGTGGGCAGTGGTAAGTTGTAGATATGCTAGATGTTGGAGGAGTTCAAGCCAATTGAGTTCTTGCAGTGTAGTACAATGATGGGTGGAGAATTTTACATTGGTGGCAAATTTGGCAATTTTGTTGTAGCATGAATTTAGTTTGTTTTTTAGAGAGGATTGTATGTTTGTAAGGATGGGTGCACCATGTAGGAGGGTTGGAAGCAAGTATGCTGAGGTGAGAGCGTGTTTTGCCAGAGGAGTAAGATGATGGTTATGTCTATAAAGGGATCCTAGTTTCTGATGGGTTTCTTTGATGTTATTATGGATATGAAGGTCAACGGTTATTTTGTCATCAATGGTGACACCAAGCAGCTTAGTGTTGTGGACAACGTCTATGATAATTTTGTTATGGGACTGAACAGTGAGTTCTGACGTATTTATTGGGACATTTTTGGTTGGAGTAAAGATAAGGAGTTTTGTTTTGTTGGGGTTTAGGGCTAGATGGTTCTGAGACATCCATGATTCAGTGGAGGAAAAAGCTTCTTGTGTAAGCTGTTGTAGTAGGGAGGAAGATTTGGAGGAGCAGATGATAGTGGAGTCATCTGCATATTGTATTAGAGTAGAGTTTGAAAGACTAGTATGGCAGTCATTGATAAATATATTGAAGAGGAGGGGTCCTAATATGGAGCCTTGGGGTACACCTGTTTTGGTACTTATAAATGGAGAGAAGCAGTTTTGCCAGATGGTAGCCTGTTGCCTGTTGCTAAGACAGTTAGAGAACCACTGGAGAGTAGAGGGAGATAGGTTAAGGTTGGCTAGTTTGAGTAGTAAGAGGGGGTGTGAGACTGTGTCAAATGCTTTTGAGAGATTGAGAAAGAGTGCAGGTACTATGGTTCCAGAGTCACGGGCTCTGTTAACAGTATCTAGGAATGAGATAAGGGCAGTGTTGGTACTATGTCCTGGTCTAAAGCCATGCTGGGTGGGAGAAAGCAGTTGTTGTGTGACTATGTGATTGAGTAGCAGGGTTTGGATACATTTTTCGAGTATTTTTGAAATGGGGGAGAGTATGGCAATGGGTCTGAAGTTAGAAATGTCAGAGTTGTTGCCATCTTTAAGAAGTGGAAGAACATATGCTTTTTTCCAGATATCGGGTATGCATGATTCTTGGATAGATCTATTGATGAGGATGCTGATGGGATAAGCTATTGAAGAGGCTGATTGTTGTAAGAATTCAGCAGGAAGGTTGTCCAGGGCAATAGTACATGGTTTTAGTTTGAGAAGGAGGTTTTTTATGGTTGAGGTCGGTATGGGAGAGAGAGAAAAAGTAGGAATAGAAGTGGAAGACGGATGAGATACATTGTTGTTTGGTGGATTGGTGCCAGTGGGAGGGAAGGTGGTAGTGAGTTTATTGATGGATTCTATGAAGTATGAGTTAAAGTTAAAGTAAATTCAATTAATTACACACATTTTCTTTGAAGCCTCAGTTTTGGTGCTTTCAAAATAAGGGTATTCTTCTTTCACTAAATAGGCTTTAATTATGATCCATCCAAGTTCAACACATCACAGGACTAAGATCTGCTGCATGTTTTGGAAAAGTACTTACTCAACAGCTGACTTGTGTGGAAAGCACTATAGCTTCAACTGCCTTGGTGTTCCCAGGAACCTACTAGGTCATCAGCTAGCTACAGACATTAAACTACACCATGAAAGCTGCCTTGGTGTTCCCAGGAACCTACTAGGTCATCAGCTACCTACAGACATTAAACTACACCGTGAAAGCTGCCTTGGTGTTCCCAGGAACCTACTAGGTCATCAGCTAGCTACAGACATTAAACTACACCGTGAAAGCTGCCTTGGTATTCCCAGGAACCTACTAGGTCATCAGCTAGCTACAGACATTAAACTACACCGTGAAAGCTGCCTTGGTGTTCCCAGGAACCTACTAGGTCATTAGCTAGCTACAGACATTAAACTACATCGTGAAAGCTGCCTTGGTGTTCCCAGGAACCTACTAGGTCATCAGCTAGCTACAGACATTAAACTACACCGTGTTGTCACTATTGTTTGTCAGTATTATCTAATGCTTTAAATCTTATGCTGACTTTTCTTTGAACTGCCATATCTTGTTTCTTGCCTGTCTGGACCTGCATGTAGTCACGGCATGTTGAATTACAAATGGAAACATTGCTGATAGGTAAGTGGGCTGGAGAAGTGAGTTGCATTTGCCATAGCAAGCTTATGTAGGCTTGAGTCTGGTTTAGTAAACACAGGATGTATATTAATAGCCTAACCACACTGCCATGAGTTGGATGGTGAGTCATAATCTCCAAACTCTGTTCTCAGGCATAATGGAGCACATCTGTGAATAGTAAGTATTGTCTCATTCAGAAATGATGACCATTTGATACAGCCAAACAAAATATTACCGTAAAAACAAAGCAAATCAGTATGTGTGTCTGAATGAGACAGGGTATAAACACAGATGTAAGCAGAAACAGAACTCTTATGAATCACCAGATAAAAATGCAATTTACCCATATATTTTCAGACTTATTGCTTTTTAATTTAGTTTTTTTTTTTCCCACTGATAAGTTCTGAATACCATGATTACTGCTTGCACTTGAAGGAAGAAGGAAAGAAAAAACTCCTTTAATTAATTTCAAGAGAATTCTAATGTCTAGATATTAATGCAGTCTTGCTGTCCATTGGCGAAAGTAGACCGAAGTGGCGCTGTGCTTTTCAAGAGTCAGCTAGTCATAAAACAGAATTTTATGAGGTTCCTGACCATTTCCGACATTTTATGCACAGTTTGGCAATGTTTAGCTTAGACCTTTTGCTGAATCAGTTGTCTTCTTATACAGTTATCATTTGCAATGTTTTGCATGACTAAGAGACATCACACATGTAAGCAATAGGTCACCTTTCTTCTTCTTCTTCTTCTTCTTCTTCTTCTTCTTCTTCTTCTTCTTCTTCTTCTTCTTCTTCTTCTTCTTCTTCTTCTTCTTCTTCTTCTTCTTCTTCTTCTTCTTCTTCTTTTTCTGAGTAAACTGTCTGTATATACCTTCCAGAATAATCTTCCATTACATATAAAACAGAGTGAGACCCTTGCTTCCTTTAAGTTAACTCTTGATGATTGGATGGGCACCCATAATTTCATCCTGAGCCTGCCTTGTTTTGACTCCTAGAGGCAGAATATGCCCAATAATGGTGGGTGTTAGCAGGGGGATTACAACCCAGCCACTGAGGATGCACAAGGCAGTGCATTGCTTTGTGTCTGTCCCAAGCCTGGATAAATGGGGGGGGGGGTTACATCAGGAAGGGCATCCAGTGTAAACCTTTTCCAAATGACATATGCAGACAACAATACAGATTTCCATACCAGATCAGTTAAGGCCCAGGTTAACAACGACCGCCACGAGTACTGTTAGCTAACAGGGTGTTGATCGAAACTGGGCAACTGTTGACCGAAGGAGAAGAAGTGGAAGAAGGCATGCCTGAAGGCAGGAAGAGAGGAGGAAGGTTAGGAGTGTGATAGTGATGGTAAGAACTTTGAATGCTGGAAGTATGACTGACATAGGGAGAGAGCTAGCTGATATGATGGAGAGAAGGAAGGTTGATGTATTGTACATGCAAGAAACCCGATGGAAGAGGAGCAAGGCCAGGTGTATTGGGGGTGAGTTCAAATTGTTCTATCATGGTGTGGATGATAAGAGAAATGAAGAAGGGGTTATCCTGAAGGAACAGTATGCCAAGAGTGTTTTGGAAATGAAAAGAGTGTTGGATAGAGTGATGTTTATGAAGATGGAAATTGATGGTGTGATGATTAATGTTGTTAGTGCATATGTTCCACAAGTTGGTTGTGCGATGGATGAGAAAGGAACATTTTATAGAGATTTGGATGAAGTGGTGGTGAGTGTACCCAAAGGTGAGAGAGTGGTGAGTGGATTTCAATGGGCATGTTGGTGAAGGGAACAGAGGGGATGATGGGTAGGTATGGTGTTAAGGAGAGGAATGCAGAAGGTCAGATGATAGTGTATTTTGTGAAAAAGATGGATATGGCTGTTGTGAATATGTATTTTAAGAAGAGGGAGAAGTATAGGGCAATGTACAAGAGTGGACGAAGATGCACACAGGTGAATTATATCCTATGCAGGAGGACCAGTTTGAAGGAGATTGGAGACTGTAAAGTGTTGACTGGGGAAAGTATAGTTAGGCAGCATAGAATGGTGGTCTGTAGAATGACGTTGGTGATCAAGAAGAGGAGGACGAGTGTGAGGGCAGTGCCAAGGATCAAGTGGTGGAAGATGAAAAAGGGTGATTCTGAGGTGGAGTTCAGGGAACAGTTAAGACAGGTACTGGGTGGCAGTGAAAAGTTACCAAATAGAAGAGCTAGTAAGGGAGACAGCTAGAAAAGTGCTTTGTGTGACATCTGGATAGAGGAAGGAGGAAAAGGAGACCTGGTGGTGGAATGAGGAAGTATAGGAGAGTATACAGAGAAAGAGGTTGGCGAAGACGAAGTGGGATTGTCAGAGATGAAGAAAGTAGTCAAGAGTATAAGGAGATGAGGTGCATGGCAAAGAGAGAGGTGGTGAAGGCTAAGGATAAGGCGTATGAAGAGCTGTATGAAAGGTTGGACACAAAGGAGGGAGAAAATGACCTGTACTGATTGGCTTGACAGAGGGACCGAGCTAGTAAATATGTGCGGCAGGTAAGGGTGATAAAGGATAATGAGGGAAACATACTCACAAGCAAGGACAGTGTGTTGAACAGATGGAAAGAGTACTTTGAGGGGCTGATAAATGAAGAGAATAAGAGAGAGATAGAAGGTTGGATGATGTGTTGATAGTGAATCAGGAAGTGCAACGGATTAGCAAGCAGGAAGTAAGGACAGCTATGAAGAGGATGAAGAATGGAAAAGTTGTTGGTCCAGATGACATACCTGTGGAAGCATGGAGGTGTTTAGGAGAGATGGCAGTGGATTTTTTAACCAGATTGTTTAATGAAATCTTGGAAAGTGAGAGGATGCCTGAGGCATGGGAGAAGTGTTTTGGTACCAATTTTTAAGAATAAGGATGATGCGCAAAGCTGTAGTAACTACAGAAGGATAAAACTGATCAGTCACAGCATGAAGTTATGAGAAAGAGTAGTGTTAGCTAGGATGAGAATGGATGTGATGATTAGTCAGCAACAGTATGGTTTCATGCCAGGAAAGAGCACTACAGATGTGATGTTTGCTCTGAGAGTGTTGATGGAGAAGTATAGAGAAGGTCAGAAGGAGTTGCATTGTGTCTTTGTGGACTTAGAGAAAGCATATGACAGGGTGCCAAAAGTGGAGTTGTGGTATTATATGAGAAAGTTGGGAGTGGCAGAGAAGTATGTAAGAGTGGTACAGGGTATGTTTGAGGGTAGTGTGAGAGTGGTGAGGTCTGCAGTAGCAGTGACAGATGCATTTAAGTTGGAGGTGGGATTACATCAAGGATCAACTCTGAGCCCTTTCTTATTTGCAATAGTGATGGACAGGTTGACAGACAAGATCAGACAGGAGTCCCCATGGACTATGATGTTTGCCGAAACATGGTGATCTGTAGTGAGAGTAGAGAACAGGTTGACCAGATCCCAGAGTGGTGGAAATATGCTCTAGAGAGTAGAGGAATGAAGATCATCAGGACTAAGACAGCATATATGTGTGTGAATGAGAGGGAGGCTAGAGAAATGGTGAGAATGCAGGCAGTAGATATGGTGAAGATGGATGAATTTAAATACTTGGGATCAACAGTTCAGAGTAGTGGTGAGTGTGGAAGGGAGGTGAAGAAGTGAGTACAGGTAGGGCGGAGTGGGTGTAGAAAAGTGCCAGGAGTGATTTGTGACAGACAGGTACCAGTAAGAGTGAAAGGGAAGTTCTACAAGAGGGTAGTGAGACCAGCTATGTTATTTGGTTTGGAGGCGGTGACACTGACAAAAAGGAAGGAGTCAGAGCTGGTGGTGGCAGAGTTAAAGATGTTAAGATTTACACTGGGTGTGATGAGGATGGACAGCATTAGGAATCAGTATATTAGAGAGTCAGCTCAGGTTGGATGGTATGGAGACAAAGCCAGAGAGGCGAGGCTGCGTTGGTTTAGACATGTGCTCAGGAGGGATGCTGGGTATATTGGGAAATGGATGCTAAGGAGTTGCCAGGTAAGAGGAAAAGAAGAAGGCCTAAGATAAGATTTATGGATGTGGTGAGAGAGGGCATGCAGGTGGTTGGTGTGACAGAGCAAGATGCAGAGGACAGAATGAAATGGAAACAGATGATCCACTGTGGTGACCCCTAATGAGAGCAGCTGAAAGAAGAAGAAGATTGACAAGGAGATTATGGACTATGGATTGACTCTGCATTAGAAATTCTATGAATCTCTGAATATGTTTGATCCCATATAGTCTTTGCAAAAACTAAAATACAAATAATCATCACATATTGTGGTAAAAGTTACCACAAGAACAGTAGGTCCCCTTTATGATTAAACTTTTTGAAAAAAATTGCGTAAAACAGATTATCAGTGAAGGTATAGCCACATTTTAATTCAATTGAGCTAGCCATACTTTTAAAAAAGTTCTCTGTTCTAATGCTGTGATGTTCTAAATTAGCAACTGAAAGTCACCCACAGAGCTTCTGTGTCCTACTTCTAGACAGCTGTCCTAATAATTATTTCAGTCTTGTCCACACATCCCTTCCTTTTGTACATGAAAACAAAAATGCAATGCAGGAACTGATTTTCAGATTTATTTTTATTTGGTTACTATATATTCTACATTTGGACAAAACCGGATGGTGTTCTGCATCAAGTCCAGCAACAGTACCACAAATAAATAAATAAATAAAGCCCACAACAGGTACTGAAATATGATGGCTTGACAAAATATACATGTGCTTTTAATTGTGTCTTCTGAATGGGAGGTTCCCACAGTGTTAGTCAGGAATTTACCTGTATTAGCAAACTAACAGAACATTATATGAAAAGTATATAATATATGTGGACAAAGCCTACAAGCAGACAGTAGGAAGTTAATTGCTCAAGTTGAGGGTCATCAGAGAGGTAAGTTTAGCTTGCTTGAAGACCACGGAGGTGAAGAACATGACAGCCTTGATGTGACCTGTTGTAAAGGTGTACTTGCTGGAGATATCTGGAGATATCTAAAACACTCAGAGATAGAATATGGAACTGCTGGACTGTGTATATGTTTATCTGTGTTTATGTATATAAATATATATATATATATATATATATATAGATATATATATATATATATATACATGTATTTATATATATATATATATATATATATGTATTCAGATATATATATATATATATATATATATATAATAGATATATATAGATATCTATATATATATATAGGATCCGGACACATGCTCCACTAGCATATGTCCGAATCACAAAACATCGAACACACATACATACATCGACAAGGGCTTCCGTGTATGTGTGCCTGTTTCGTAGATCGAACTACAGTGCGGGTAAGGGAAAA